>NC_060144.1:151278752-151581782 GCF_021461385.2 Schistocerca piceifrons | reverse complement strand
CCGGTAGCGCAGTTGCGTGCAACCCAGTGTCGCCTTGTAACTAGGCTTTAGCCCAGTTTACACGACGACACTAGGTTGCAGGCAACTGCGCTACAGGCCACTGCGCGTGTGCGTTAACTAAACAAACAAGCAGCGACCTGTAGGTGCGCTTGAGAATGGTTGATCTGTAGGAAGGGACCAAACAGCGAGGTCATCGGGCGCTTGAGAGAGTCATACGCGATCTGAACATGCATCCGCAGACAATATCTGAGCTTCAGAGCAAAATCCATTCAATTAAAATTATAAGAGTATACACACAAATGAATTAAGAAAAATACAGGCAAGCAAAACATCTAGCTGCGGAACAGCCTACGACCACAAGGCTAAAATCCCGTGCTTGGAGATGGCCGATTCTTTTTTAAGGAAAATAGTTGACAAGGGAAAAGGTTGCGGAAATCTGGAAAACTGAACTGTTTATTCAACATTAATTTATTTAAAACGTCACGCCAGTGCTTCCCACTCATAAACTGTAGTTTAGATGATTAAAATAACTGTATGAGTCTTCCAGTGCACTTTCTTAAGCAAGGTGTGTGAGCAGCCGATCTGACGTCTTTTCTTTTCTTTATTCATACATGGATCCAAACACGCTTCTTATTTTTTTATCTTTTACTTTGTGCTGCGATTTCATGCAAACAAGATTAAATCCTTCACATCTCGTACAATTGCCAAAAGTTTTTTTGCAAGTGACTACGGCACTCACAAAACGACGAAACTGAAGTGTACATAGGTGGCGCCGTGTCTACAGATGTATACGAAACTACTTGCGTGCAACTTGTTGCATGCAACGAGTGGTGCAATCCAGTGTCTTCGTGTAAACTAGGCTTAACTGTCGCTTCTCTACTTGCGGCAATCTTAGGTCCCTGCTGAGGATGTGTTATTAGCGGTATAACCGCAAAAGAGCTTCTAATCCATGTTGAGGCAGGTAAACGCCACTAACGAGGAGGACACGGGAAGCCCCATAACCCAATTCCCCAGAAGCTTCGCTCGGTGGGAGAGGGGTCAAAGAGTGAACACGTTTCTAGGCTTATCCATTGATACTCGGCCGTTCTTAAAAAAAAAAAAAAAACGACGGTCAAAGTTTTCGAGGTATTTTCCAGGTACTTTATGTACTTCTTAACGCGCAGTATCCTCAGACGAATTGATGGCACAGTGATTAGCTTCGCGGCTTCTTAATTTTCCGCCCCGTATTCGAAACCCGATTACTAATGTAATATTTGTTTTTCAATTATATAACCATGTCTGCAGAAGATTACTAAAAAATGTTTTGCAGTGTATATTGACATAACGTTGTCCTTATCCGCCTACTAATTGTATGTCAGATGACTGAATTAAAAAAAAAAAAGTGAGAAAATTATTTGAAATTGTTTTCGGCGAAATTCCTGTCGCGTATCATGATTCATAATAAGTTGCATGCGCTAGTTTTCGGAAAAGTGATTCGTTATGTATGGTTTTGCTGTGACATTACTTCCAAAGCGAGAAATCTTCACCAACGTCAACGACGTTTCTTTCCCGAGTGAGATTCATAGAAAGAAATGTCACTGCGGCAAACTTGCCTCCGTGTGAAGCTCGCAGTGTTTTGAATATCTGTGTTTCGAAATTTTTAGGATCGGTATAATCCAAGGGAGTACACCAGATCTTCCGGAGGAATAAACATATGAATAAAATATAAGAATTAATATAAAAATGATACGAGAATGATATGTCAGAATGCGAGAATTAAAGAAGATTTTAACCCTTCAACATACCATACACACATATTCCGTGTAATAAATGTGTAACACGTATTGTCGAATCCAGCTCAAGTTTTACAATTAATATAACACCCTTGTTTCCCCTAATTTGGTAAGAAACATTCGTGTAGTAAACTTCTACGGACATAATTGGATAAATGGAAACAGTAAACATAAAATAGAAAAAAAATGAAAACAGCAATCGAATACGGGACGCAAAATTAAGAACCCATGACGATAACCACTGAGCCACCATTTCGTGTCAGGATATCGCGCAGTAAAAGGTATATACAGTGCCTGGCAAATACCTCGAAAACTTTTACTGTCGTTTTTTCAGAAACGGTAGAGTATCTACGGATAAACCGAGACATCTGTTTGCTTATTTTGACTCCCCTTCCACTGAGCGAAGTTCCTAGGTACTCCTCCTAAGTATCACAAGGGGAAAACTTGAAGCAAATTACGCAGGACACATGTTAATCAACGGACTAATGAAATGTTGTCGAAACACAGAAAAATGTAACCGTTTCAGTGGAAATAGAAGAAACCCACTTATGAAATCTCTTGAATGGTAGACCTTGTATGAAAATAAAATACAGAAATACGAAAACTTACCAGAACTTTTAGCCCGACATCAAACTTTATTAATCTTCGATAGTATGACACAATACAAAGATTCTCGAAACTTAAGGACTGAAATCGACGTTTTGCTGACTACCATCATGTTGAACTAGACGAACATATATACGGATGAGTCGAAGACCATCGATGGCGACGAAGTACGACGCGCAATGCAGGGTGAACGTTAATAAAAACGACGAACTGCAGGGACGGATTGCGGACTGGAAATGGAGGAAAGAAATTCCTAAAAACGACGAACTGCAGGGACGGATTGCGGACTGGAAATGGAGGAAAGAAATTCCTATGAACATGTCTCGGGAAACGTATTGTTGGCACGGTAGATGGCGCTGACAAATGAAAGTTCCTCTGACCATATTCCAGGTGTTCCCTGTGTGTTGCAGGCTGTGTGATAGACGCAGCGTACTGTAAGCAGCAGGATGGTCTTTCGCAAGCCGAGATTGTGTTTGTGTACGGCCAAGCAGATGGAAACGGTCGAAAGGCAGCACGGATATGTCGAAACAGGTACCCTCACAGACACCAACCACATCGCACAACATTTCAAGCCCTTTGTGGGCGTTTGTGTGACCATGGTTCCTTTCGGACAGATGAACGTACAGGGAGGCGGCGGACACCAGATTTGGAGGACTGCGTTCGACAGGATATTGAGACGAACCCTAGTACAAGCACCAGGGGAGTGGCCCGCCAAGATGGGGTAAACCAAAGTATGATTATGTGTATCCTATATGACAACCGCTACTATTCCTGTCACCTGCAAAGAGTGCAAGAATTATTTCCCTCTACAGGAAGTATTTTGTCGATGGTTTTTGCACCAGACCAGCACAATAATAACATTTCTCTCATCAGTCCTTTTTATTGACCAAACACCTTTACCGACACTGGCATCATCAATCTGCATAATAGTCATATGTGGGCTACAGACAAACATCGGGGAAGGGTTGATGCGTCTCATCTGCATTAATGTGTGGGCAGGGATTCTTGACGACCACATACTTGGAAATTCGGAGATTAGTCGTAAGGTATTACGGGGCAAAACTGCTAAGGTCATCGGTCCCTAAGTTTACGCACTACTTAACCCAACTTAACGCTAAGGACAACACACACACCCATGCCCGAGGGAGGACTCGAACCTCCCATGGGGGGAGCCGCGCCACATACTTGGACCGGTTATTATTCCCCAAAGCCTCGACGGAGGAATGTCCTGCACTTCCTACGGAACACTCTGCCTGGGCTGCTTGAAAATGTGCCTTTGGCAATATGACAGGTTATGTGGTTCCTACATGACGGAGCACCACCCCACTTCCGCAATACAGTTCGCCGACACCTCAATAACATCTTCCCCGCACATTGGATAGGTCGCAGAGGCCCTGTAGCATGGCCTGCTAGATCATCCGTCTTAAACCCCTTGGATTTTCACCTTTGGGTGCATCTGAAAAGCGTTGTGTATGCTAGACCAGTTCCTGATGTGGAGACATTTCAACAGCGTGTTCACGACGCCTGTGGCACTATTTGTAGATAGGCCGGAGCGTGCGAAAGCATGCGGCAATCCATGATGCAATGTGTGTATGCGTGCACTGCATCCCAAGGAGGCCACTTTGAACATCTGTAGTGAGGTGGATGCGATGCAGCTCTGTACTGTGTTCCGCGGCGATTTGTTGCCCTTGTACGCATACCGTCCATTTCCGGACACCGTGGTCATAGGATCTTTTCTCCTCCATTTCCAGTCAGGAATCCGTTGCTGCAGCTTCTCAGTTTTATTAATGTTCACCCTGTATACAATCCTGCAGTCTAAGGAGGAAACCATTCACTAAGCGGAAGCCATCGCAATTAGGGAAGCAGTACAATACGGCAGATCTTGCACACGAAGCAATACGGTGATATTAGCCGATTCACTAAGCGTGCTAAGAGCCTAAAAAAAACCAAAATGTAACTAAAGTCTGTCGCTTATAATTACAGATGTTATTAAAGAATAAATGATGATTAATTGAAACCCTGAGCTGCCGACAGGTGTTGTTGACATACCTCGATGGGGACAGCTGAAAATGTGTGCCCCGACCGGGATTCGAACCCGGGATCTCCTGCTTACATGACAGACGCTCTATCCCTCCGAGCCACCAAGGACACAGGTGAATAAAACGACTGCAGGGACTTATCCCTTGCACGCTTCCCGTGAGACCCACATTCCCAACTGTCCACTTAATGTTCATAATCCATCCTCTCATTACTCGCGCCCACTAAGGTGACGATTCCCGTAAGAGTTTGGGCAACCTGTGCGCATTCGCACAGACTTACGGGAATCGTCACCTTAGTTGGCGCGAGTAATGAGTGCATGGGCAAATATCTATTAGGAACATTAAATATGTAGATTGTGGACAGATGGGAATGTGGGTCTCACGGGAAGCGTGTGGGATCAGTACCAGAGCGGTTTGACGGAGGAGATAGAGAAGATCCAAAGAAGAGCGGCGCGTTTCGTCACAGGGTTATTTGGTAACCGTGATAGCGTTACGGAGATGTTTAATAAACTCAAGTGGCAGACTCTGCAAGAGAGGCGCTCTGCATCGCGGTGTAGCTTGCTCGCCAGGTATCGAGAGGGTGCGTTTCTGGATGAGGTATCGAATATATTGCTTCCCCCTACTTATACCTCCCGAGGAGATCACGAATGTAAAATTAGAGAGATTAGAGCGCGCACGGAGGCTTTCAGACAGTCGTTCTTCCCGCGAACCATACGCGACTGGAACAGGAAAGGGAAGTAATGACAGTGGCACGTAAAGTGCCCTCCGCCACACACCGTTGGGTGGCTTGCGGAGTATAAATGTAGATGTAGACTCCACGTATTCAACAATAAGCCATTGGTGTAGGTTTCACTCAAACTCAATGTATCCAATACCACCCACTGTTCAAAAATTCGTTGCCTCGAACCGGAAATCTTCCACAGTCATCCGTATCATAGAAATCTAATCCGCATCAAAATATTAACTTTTTAGAAAGGTGACCAATGAACACCATTCATTTTCAGGGACGAGCAGATGGCCACAAGTCACTCAACTTACTGATCGACATTGAGGGCTACCTACCATAGACACCATGCAGCAAGAAAAATATTGTATTAGTAGTACATCTCACGATTACAGCAAATTTTCGATAGTGCATACAAACCATATTTGGCATCAGTTCTCTGACTGGTTTGACGCGTATGCCAATCTTTCCATCTCACAGTAGCACTTACACCCAGCATCCTCAACTGTTTGTTGTATACAAGTGTTCAAGAAATGTTGTGACAAACTTCGAGGGGTTGTAGAAGGTATCTTATCGAACAAATCGAGGATAGAAACCCATGTCCGGGAACGACATCCAACGAAACTACAGAGTGTCGAAGTGCCGTCTGCCTCTAGTCCACCCCTTCGGCAGCAAATGTGACTTCATACGCTGACGGATCAAGGTGGAACGCCTCGCAATGATATTCATTATTCAATTGAAACATTCCCTTAGAAAAATTAAGAATGACAGTGCTGGTAAACCTCTTACGTAATTTGATTTTCAAACAGCTGGGAAAAACTGAACGTTCTCAAGACATTTCTCTCTAAACTGACACACAACATTTTTTTTTTTTTAGCGCAACGCAATCTGACTTTCAACAATCCCTACAAAAGAATGGCCCTGACTAACAATAACCTATACCTTTCATGAATCACTTACCTCACAAAAATCTTCGTTACTCAAACTACTGCAATACAGCGTGCGCCAATACTGCCAGCTGGATAAAAGATTCTAACTACTGAAGGCACTAACTACTGATGGGCATAGTCAGCACATGAAAGATTTTGATACAGAACGAACAATGTATTTACCATAATAGTGTTCAAAAGTCATAATATATATTTACTGTCTCTGATGGACACACGTCCAGATCATCCGCTCTCAAAACTCCGCCATTTCTCTCCCCACATCCACCACTGCTGGCGGCTCACCTCCAACTGCGCAACGCTACGCGCTGTTCATATCCAACTGCCCAACACTACAATAGCAAATATTCCAACAATGCAAATCAGCTACAGACTGCACACAGCACAGTCAGTGATTTTCATACAGAGCGCTACGTGGCGTTACCAACATAAAAACCTAAGCAGCCTACTTACACAATGATCGCGCGCGAATGATTGGCACGATCGCTGGCGGAGGAGATGGGAGCTAGTGTGGCGTAGGAAGACCATGCCTCCTCCAATGCTATGTTCTGTTGCCTTTGTGGCTGATGGTTTCGGACACCGGTTGCCATCTGCAATTTATATTTCTCATGGAACCCTTAAAATCTCCAGTGTTTTTCGTCATACAGGAGAAAAAGAAACTGCAGATGGGTACCCTGTCCGTAACTCATCCACCGAGGCAACAGAGCATCGTATTCACAGGAGACAAGGCGTGTCTACGCAGCAGCTAACTCCATCTTCTCCACTGGCGATCGTGGCAATCAACCGCGATCACTGAATAACAAACAACACTGCGAGACGTTGCGTCTATGGTCCGTCAGCGTACAAAGTCACGTTTGCTGCCGAAGGGGTGGCATAGAAGCAGGTGCTGGCACCTATAACTTCGACGATCTGTAGCGTCGTTGGATAGCGTTTCCAGACATGGACTCCTACCCTCTACTTGTTCGTCAAAATACCCTCTACAAACCCTCGAAGTTTGTCGCAACATTTCTGGGACATCCTGTATAATTCTACTACCGGTGTTCCCCTATAGATTTTGCCCTTTATAGTTTCCTCTTCTTCAGCCGTGGTTATTCCCTGATATGTTAACAATGTCGTACCATCCAGTCCCTTCTTCTAGTCAGGGCTTTTTACTTATTTCTTTTTTCTCCGATTGTGTGGATAACTTTCTCATTTCTCATTTTATCAGCCCATCTGTTTTTCAATATCCCTCTACAGCACAACTCAAGCGCTTCGATCCTATGCTTTACCAGTTTTCCCAAACTGCATGATTCACTTCCACGTAATGCTGTGCTTCACGCATACATTCTCAGAAATTTCTTCCTCAAATTGGGATTACTGTTCATAAATATGTAGAATACGTTACCGGAAACATTGATGAATATGAAATATTATCGCCCGAAATAATGTAGAGGCATGGGCGCTTATAGCAGTTATACTAATGAAATATGTATAAGTAGTTGATTTCGCGCAGGAGAGGTTTGTTATTTCTAAGATTTTCCAGTGAAGCTTCCAAGTGCGAAATGGGGTCAAGTAATATGCGAAAGGCTCCAGACCGCACATGTTGCTTGGCGTTGCCGACTGATGTTTGACACTGGTCGATTTCTTTTAGCAAGGAATACTCTGTACGTCTGTGCTAACTTGCTTGTAATCCTCCTTATTCCGTCCGTCGAGTATCGTTTTATCTCTAAGATACCGGAACTGGTTCACTTCGCCTGCTACGTCGTCCCCAATTCTGATATGAAGTTCATCGCTAGTATAATTTCAGCTATTTTTTATTATTTATTTACTCTCAATCCCTATTCTGTGACCAACAGAATGTTAATTCAGTCTACGATGTCCAGTAACTACATTTTTATAGAGGTTAGCAGAGCCATCAGCGAATCTTATGCTGATATCCTTTCACCCTGGCTTTTTATCCCACTCCTGAAGCTTCCTTTCATTTCTGTCACGCTTCTTCGATATACAACTTGAGCGGTAAGTGAGAAAGACTGCATCCTTGCTTGCGTTAACGCCTTTTCTAATCGATCACTTCCTTCTTGATCTACCAGTCACATTGTTCCCTCTTGGTTCTCGCACATACTGTATTCAGGGCGACTTTCCTAAATGAGGACAAACTGCCGGGCCCGGCCGCTGTGGCCGAGCGGTTCAAGGCGCTTCAGTCCGGAACCGCGCTGTTGCTACGGTCGCAGGTTCGAATCCTGCCTGGGGCATTGATGTGTGTGATGTCCTTAGGTTAGTTAGGTTTAAGTAGTTCTAAAACTAGGGGACTGATGACCTCAGATGTTACGTCCCATAGTGCTTAGAGCTATTGGAACCATTTTTGAACAAACTGCCAGAAATCCTGGTCATGTGGAAATATGGTCAGAAATGTGTGGTGTCTATGTTAGAAGGTATTTATTAATATATCATGCCCATACAGTACACTGCAGAGCACAACATACTGTAATGAGACAACCGTTAAGATAAAGTGTCCGAAGTTATCCCCAAGGGCCTCTAAGCATGCGCGAACACTACGCAACAGCGACTGACGCTCACGTTCAAAAGTACCGCCCTGCGACCCGATTTGCGTGACAGCCAGCACGAATGCGCTGTTTCAGTGTCTGGGTGTCTGCAATTGGCTCCGCATACATGACTTCTTTCAGATGACCCACAGGTAGAAACCTAAAGGGCGAGGTCCGAAGACGGGGCAGGCCATGCGTCTGGACCACACCGTTCGACACATCGGCCGGGACAGATGATGTCGAGATGTCTCCGCACGGAAAGGCGGAAGTAAGCTGAAGGACCGTCATCTAGTAGCCGCATTACCCTTCGTACTACCAAGTGTACATCTTCCGGCAGCTGAGGCAGGGCCACATGCAGAAGCGCAGGTACGCCTCGCCTGTAAGGCCTTGTGGAGGGACGGCTGGTCCCACGAGGTGGTCGTCAATAATCCCCGACCACACACTGAGACTGTACCAGTGCTGATGGTACGCTGCCACTATACCGTGGGGATTCTCCGTAGCATACAGGAGGGCGGTGAGAACGCGGACGATACCACCACTCGTAAAGGTAGCCGCATCTATTAATAGGATGGATGACAGAAATTACAGTGGTGTCATGGCCTGAGCAACGAACCAGGAACAAAACCGTCCCCGTCCCTCCGTCGTGGAGGGCCATATGCCTGGTGCTGATACTGAGATCATACTCCGCAGTTTTCAACACCTGTTCCTCCGAGGCCTGCAAACGTACCGGACGCACTCACCTTTCTCGGTTACCAATTCCCATAGCTACCTTTCCATAAATGACGAAAAGCTGTTGAAAACAATTTTGCTGTCGACAGGGACACGTTTCCCGGTACAGTTGTGCTGCCGACCACCCATTCCCATTTGGCTGTCCATATATCAAATCCATGTCAGCCTGTTCCTGATTAGTGTACAGAGTCATCGTCTCTCGTCGTTGCTCTACACGGCACGCGTCCACAACAGAGGGAGGGAGTGTTGCAGATTCCCCCCCCCCCCCCCCCCCCCCCCTAGTCACGATGTGTGAGCGTGCCGTCGTCTTGGACAACACTACTGCCCTCTGGAGTGTGGAACTAAAACACTAGTACAGACGGAACATTCCCGCTTGCCTGGCTCGTTCTCCTGTGTCCTTTCAGTCATTGAAGCCTGCACTGTCAAAGATCTCGTATTTCCACCTTTAAGTGGGTATATCTCCCTTGGAAAGCATTTCCGGCCCTTTGTCCATATGATCTTTTTTGTTCCTTTTCCATTCATGGATCGTTTACCCATGGCCACATTTATCAAAATCATCCTGTATCACTCTTCTCTCTCTACAGTTTATACCTATTTTTCTGAATATTTCAGACATCTTGCATCATATTACGTTGTCGAACGCTATCTCTTCCTATTGAAGTGTCTGTTTTTAAAGCCTTGCCTCCTCTATCAAGCGCAGCGTCAAAATTACATTTCTGGCGGAGTCGTTATCTTTACTAAAGTCAAACTGCTAGTCCTCTAACATCACATTTTTCAGTTTTCTTTTCATCTCTTTTGTACTCTATTCATCTCGGCAACTAGGAGCCATAAGCTGTTAAGCTGATTGCGCAGTAGTTCTCGCCTTTAGCTCCCTTTCCTATCTTCCTATCTAAAAGTCTCGAAATGAGACCAGTACCTTTCTGTATGATAAAGCTTTAAACGTCAGTCCTCTACCAATCTGTTATCATTTGTAGTGCCTCTGACATAAACAATTCATTTTAATTTCGCCAGTTTCCAACTAGTTCGTCTGATGAGTCAATTACAACACTGCAATTAACTATGTTCTTTCAAGCCTCTTAGCATCACCGTGTATTTTCAAAATTTTTCGTTGAATGTTCGTGGACCACAAATGTTTCACTAATTACTCAAAAATACCTTTGCATAAATATGGAGTTTTCTGCAATTATCTTCATAGCGTTTTTCTTTAAATTTACCAACCATTTTACAACTATTCTGTTCCAAATAGTACTGCGACGATGTATGTACTTCACTGTGCACTTTCAAGAAAACTTTCATTCTGTTTCATTGATATTGTAAATAAAAAGTAGAATCGTTTCTAAATGCCTTCCTAGGACTCATTTAGTCAACAACACGACACATACAATAAAATTGTTTTCGTAGTGTATGTAATAAGCACATCAGTTTCCCAAACATTTCATTTCCCTTCAGATGTGACTAACACAGTTTAGTGCTCGTCATGAACAGACTTTTAGCATACACGTCGAAGTAAGTAGTTGTCTCACCAGACGTAACAGCTTCGTTTCACATCTCATATATACCTCTGTATCTGTGAGTCAGTTTTCTACTACATGCAATCATAATGCATACACCTTTCCATTTCACTATCTTCTCAACTACATGGCTGAAGGGTTTCAGTCGGAAAAGTCTGCGAATTATACACTGATGTTACTACACTGAAGAGCCAAAGAAACTGGTACACTTCCTTAATATCGTGTAAGACACGCAGAAATGCCGCAACACGACATAGCATGGACTCCACTGACGTATGAAGTAATGCTGAAGGAAACCGAAACGATGAATTCTGCATGGCTGACCATAAATCTGTAATAGAACAAGGGGGTGGGGATCTCTTCTGAACCGCACGTTGCAAGGCATCCCGGATATGCTCAATAATGTTCAGGCCTGGGGAGTTTCGTGGCCAGCGAAAGTGTTTAAGTTCAGAAGTGTGTTCCCGGAGCAATTCTGGACGTGTGGGGTGTCGCATTGTCCTGCTGGAATAGCCGAAGTCAATGGGAATGCACAACGGACATGAAAGGATGCACGTGATTAGACAGGAAGCTTACGTACGTGTCACCTGTCAGAGTCGTATCTAGACTTATCAGGGGTCCCACATCACTCCAACTGTACACGCTCCACACCATTACGGAGCCTCCGCTAGCTTGAACAGTCCCCTGCTGAGATGCAGGGTCCATGGATTCATGAGGTTGCCTCCATACCCGGACACGTCCATCCTCTCGATACAATCTGAAACGAAACTCGACCGACCAGGCAACATGTTTCCAGACACCAACAGTCCGATGTCGGTGTTGACCGGCTCAGACGAGTCGTAAAGATTTGTGTCGTGCAGTCATCAAGGGTACACGAGTGGGCCTTGGGCACCGAAAGCCCATATGAATGATGTTTCGATGAATAGTTCGCATGCTGACACTTGTTGATGGCCCAGCATTGAAATCTTCTGCAATCTGCGGAAGAGTTGTGCGTCTGTCACGTCGAACGATTCTCATCAGTCGACATTGGTCCCGTTCTTGCAGGATCTTTTTCCGCCCGCAGCGATGTCGGAGATTTTACGTTTTACCGGATTCCTGATATTCACAGTACACTGGTGAAATGGTCGTACGGGAAAATCCCCATTTCATCGTTACCTCGGAGATACTGTCTTCCATCGCTCGTGTGCCGACTATAACACCACGTTCAAACCCATTTAAATGTTGATTGTAGCACCAGTAGCCGATCTAACAACTGCGCCAGACTCTTGTTGTTGCAAACCGCAGCGTTGTATTCTGTCTGTTTCCATATCGCTATATTTGAATACGCACGCCTGTACCACTTTCTCTGGCGCTTGAGTGTAATAACAATTACAGCAGGGCAAATTTAAATGATTTCGTCGTTACTTTCAACAGCGGCGTCGTCAGTGAACATGGCTCTCTTCTGTTCTTGCAGAAAGGAAGAAAAGGAGAATGGAAGTAATCCTAGTACATGACTGCAAAGACTTTATGGTTTTTTTTGAAAAATCAGGATGTGCATTTCTGGATATAAATGGCGTTCCATAAACTCCACCGAGTCTTAAATATTAATTTCTTCGCATCTCTTGAATGAGGTGAACACGGCCACCAGCATTCGTCATCGTTTCTTTGGTACGAGTATTTTCAGTAGCTAGGCATTTCTAAAAGCAGGTATCAGTGATCAGCGACATGACGAACTGTGAAGAACAATGCTCTTCGATGTGATATGAATGCAGTAGCTGTGTGAATGGTTGTTTGCATAAACTAGAAGTGGTGGTGGTGGTGATTAGTGTTTAACGTCCCGTCGACAACGAGGTCATTAGAGACGGAGCGCAAGCTCGGGTTAGGGAAGGATTGGGAAGGAAATCGGCCGTGCCCTTGCAAAGGAACCATCCCGGCATTTGCCTGAAACGATTTAGGGAAATCACGGAAAACCTAAATCAGGATGGCCGGAGACGGGATTGAACCGTCGTCCTCCCGAATGCGAGTCCAGTGTGCTAACCACTGCGCCACCTCGCTCGGTAAACTAGAAGTATTAAGCATTCTCAACTGTGCGAAAATATATGTGTGCGGACTTCAATCGGTTCGTACCAAATATATGTATGTTGTCTGGTGTTCCCAGTGCATTATTGGTTACGTCAGACGTACATGGACATTCTGATGTTCACGTACGCTTTTACCATGTACGTGAAATTTTGATGGTTATGAGAATGTGAGCGAGATTAGGCTCCAACAAGTAAGGTAAGGAATTTTGATGCACTGCATCAAAGATTTAATTTGTATCTAGCCGGTCTCGCTAGAGACATTTACAGCGTTATCTCAACGGGAGAAAGTTTGTTCACGATCGACGCGTTGAGTAAGTATTTGTGTACCTACGTCACCCTGTGGCAGTGATACCACCGGCGGCCTGACCCCGCCAATGTGAGCCTCTCATAGTAGCCGCTAGGATTAGTAGGCCAACACACGTTATGTTCGTCTCCAGACATCCCACTGAATCTAATATACAGGGTGAGTCACCTAACGTTACCGCTGGATATATTTCGTAAACCACATCAAATACTGACGAATCGATTCCACAGACCGAACGTGAGGAGAGGGACTGTGTAATTGGCCAACACAAACCATGAAAAAATGCACGGAAGCATGTTTTTTAACACAAACCTACGATTTTTAAATGGAACCCCGTTAGTTTTGTTATCACATCTGAACATATAAACAAATACGTAATCAGTGCCGTTTGTTGCATTGTAAAATGTTAATTACATCCGGAGATATTGTAACCTAAAGTTGACGCTTGAGTACCACTCCTCCGCTGTTCGATCGTGTGTATCGGAGAGCACCGAATTACGTAGGCATCCAGAGGGAACGGTGATGGACCTTAGGTACAGAAGAGACTGGAACAGCACATTACGTCCACATGCTAACACCTTTTTATTGGTCTTTTTCACTGACGCACATGTACGTTACCATGAAGGGTGAGGTACACGTACACACGTGGTTTCCGTTTTCAATTACGGAGTGGAATAGAGTGTGTCCCGACATGTCAGGCCAATAGATGATCAATGTGGTGTCCATGATTTGCTGCACACAACTGCAATCTCTGGAGTAATGAATGTCGTACACGCCGCAGTACATCTGGTGTAATGTCGCCGCAGGCTGCCACAATACGTTGTTTCATATCCTCTGGGGTTGTAGGCACATCACGGTACACATTCTCCTTTAACGTACCCCACAGAAAGAAGTCCAGAGGTGTAAGATCAGGAGAACGGGTTGGCCAATTTACGCGTCCTCCACGTCCTATGAAACGCCCGTCGAACGTGTACCTCACCCCTCATGGTAATGTACATGTGCGTCAGTGAAAAAGACCAATAAAAAGGTGTTAGCATGTGGACGTAATGTGCTGTTCAAGTCTCTTCTGTACCTAAGGTCCATCACCGTTCCCTTTGGATCCCCACGTAATTCGGTGCTCTCCGATACACACGATCGAACAGCGGAGGAGTGGTACTCAAGCGTCAACTTTAGGTTACAATACCTCCGGATGTAATTAACATTTTACAATGCAACAAACGGCACTGATTACGTATTTGTTTATATGTTCAGATATGCTAACAAAACCTACGGGGTTCCAGTTAAAAAAACGTTGGTTTGTGTTAAAAAACATACTTCTGTGCATTTTTTTATGGTTTGCATTAACCAATTACACTAGCCCCTCTCCTCACGTTCTGTCTGTGGAATCGATTCGTCAGTATTTGATGTGGTTTACGAAATATATCCAGCGGTAATGTTGGGTGACTCACCCTGTATATGGCGCCGAGGTATGTAGTCGAGGGAAAATAAGTGCAGGTACAATGTGTTACCATCATAAGACTTTTCTTTGTTCGACTGAATCAATGGAGAAAACTGAGTCTGAAGGAACGATGATTGAGGTTTACCATCCTGCCGATGATGAAATCATCAGAAACTGAGCACACGTTCGGACTGCGCAAGGTCGGGGAAGTAAGTGAGCCGTGTCCTTTCAGATGAATCAATCAAACAACCGTTTCCGGCACACCAAAACTGCTCAGTGGTCAGCACACTGGACTCGCATTCGGGAGGACGATGGTTCAATACCGCGTCCGGCCATCCTGATTTAGGTTTTCCGTGATTTCCCTAAATCGCTCCAAGCAAATGCCGGGATGGTTCCTTTGAAAGGGCACGGCCGACTTCCTTCCCCGTCCTTCCCTAATCCGATGAGACCGATGACCTCGTTGTTTGGTCTCTTCCCCCAAACAGCCCCACACCAAAAAATTTGAAGAATGACAATAATGATCGTACCTTGAAGTGGGAGACGGTGGACGCTGCATAACTGACTTTTCAGCCCGCACTATGGTTGCATAACAGATAGACTAAATAAGTACGTCAGCTGTTTTATTTCTCGTGACATGGATCAGATCGTTACATGAATCAGTTAATGGAACCACCTGTAAGAAACTGCTACTGGGTTGAGTGCATGACCGTTTCGTGTAACTGCAAAATAACGTGACGGTCGCGTAGAATAACGCACTAACATATGGGAGCAAAGAATTACTAGCTTGTTTATTGTGCTTGTGTGTGTGTGTGTGTGTGTGTGTGTGTGTGTGTGTGTGTGTGTGTGTTTGAAGTAAACCGGCCCTCAACGACGAGGTTATCAGCGTCCTTACAAATATTAAAAGAAACGAATGTGGAGAAAATGGCTAAAAATGTTGTCACACAGTAAGGAGTATACCTGCAAAATGACACTCACTCACTCCCATTTCACTTTGTTGAACCACACTATCACTATGTCACTCGCGTGCAGTCAACGGAGAAAGTGTGACAGGTGCTGTACCTGATAGTAAAACATAATAAAACCAAAGAGAAGCTCAAAAAAATGGCTCTGAGCCTATGCGACTTAACATCGGAGGTCATCAGCCCCCTAGAACTTAGAACTAATTAAACCTAACCAACCTAAGGACATCACACACATCCATGACCGAGGCAGGATTCGAACCTGCGACCGTAGCGGTCGCTCGGCTCCAGACCGTAGCGCCTAGAACCGCACGGGCACTCCGGCCGGCAGGGAAGCTCAAAAAAAACAGCAAAAGGAAATGTGACAGCGTGACCACTAACAAAAAATACGGGTGACTCAGTCACCCTAGCAGACATTAAGACCATCTCCCTACAAGTTTTGGAAACGACTTGGACGAATCACAAAACCTTAAAACACTAACCACATTCATTTCAGTGTCACTTAAAATAGATGGCAGATCGTCGGCAAATCTGCCGCAGCTGTCTGATCCTAAGATAAAACACAATCTAGTAAAATGTGGCGCTGAGTGATCTGTACGCCACAAACTGGAGGGTCCTCTCGCCGGAGCAAGAAGCCCTACGTCAGAGGGTTGTGCCTATGCGAAGACGAGTGAGGAGGACCTCATCCCGTCTGCGTGGTTCTAAAAAGGTACACCACGGCCGTGTAGTGAACTTGAGCAGACGCAACTTGTTATCAGTCATTTCCAGACACTCGTCTTTACATCGACTCATGGCTCTCTACCTCAAGAGCAAGATGACAGGACGCAGGGCAACGGCACGCGGAATAACAGGATCATGACACGCCTTCTCGGCTACGTCCGCCCATTCGTTCCCCACAACAGCCATGTACCCTGGTACTAAACAGAAAGACACCTCCTGCCCCAGTAAGTGTAGTTGGAGGAGGACGTCCTGGATATTCTGAACTACTTTATTTGCTGGGTACATGCGTTGTAGAGACTGTAGGGCACTCAGAGAACCGGAACAGACAAGGAATTAAGCATTCGAAGCATGTCTCATCTCCTCCAGTGTCAGCAAGATCCCATGTATTTGCACGTCGAAGAAAGTAAAATCTCGAAGCAGTCGGATCTGGAGGACGTGATCAGGGAAAACAACACAGCAACCAGCTGAGTTTCTCTGTTTCGACCTATTCCCAAAACAAAAATGGTTCCAACGGCTCTAAGCACTATGGGACTTAACATCTGAGGTCATCAGTCCCCTAGACTTAGAACTACTTATACCTAACTAACCTAAGGACATCACACACATCCATGACCGAGGCAGGATTCGAACCTGCGACTGTAGCAGCAGCGCGGCTCCGGACTGAAGTGCTTAGAACCGCTCGCCCACAGCGGCTGGCCCGCAAAAACAGCTATAAAGTTCTGGTGCTCAGTTAAAATGTCATAAAATAAAGTCTTGAAGCATATGCAGAAGTATAACCTTTCCTGTACTGCACTAGATCTAAAATTACGCTGAACCTCTGCAGTAACCGTGGTGGCAGGCGGTTAAAAACCTGGATTTGGGATTCTACGTGCTCCACAACAAATCACTGCAGCACACGCTGCACGCGGATCTCCAGTGGCATTGTTGCTTGTGGACGACTGGAGAAAAGGCGTTCTTGTGGTGGACGAGCAACAATATGGTATGTAGATGAAGTCAGAGGTGCGAGGAACTTAGATGCCTGACGCACCTTGAGGAGCTGCCGCCGGATGGTGTGTGGCAGTTCGCCAGCCTCACCACAGAGTTTGAGTAGGGACTGCTACTGTGGCCAGCCTAGTTCCCTCAACTCGTTTACTGAGGATCTCTGAAAACTTTAATGACTTCACGGCGCAAAACAGATCGAGGTGGCGCAGCGGTTAAGACATTCGAAACGCATTCTGAAGGAGCACGGTTCAAATACCCGTGAGGCATCAAGATTTATGTTTTTCGCGGTTTCCCTAAACTGCTCAAGGCGAATGCCGGAATGGTTCCTTTAATAAGAATACGGCCGATTTCTTTCCCCATCTTTGTCGTATCTGATCTTGTGTTCCTTCTCTAGTGTGCTCGTTGCTTATCGGGTATTAAACCCTAGTCTTCCTAACGTTTTTGATGGCACGAATCTTGAAGTAGACATTTATTCGTCACTCAGAAAGTGCTCACGAGCGAATGGATCAGAGCTTGGTAGAGCCTGAGTTGCTTCCTGGAAAAGGGCGCCTGAGCCAGCCAGGGCCTTGCAATTGGGACCAATCGGCCGGTCTTTCTTTTCAAAGTCCTAAACTTGAGGAATGAGGACATGAACGGTTCGACTCTCAACTAATTCTACCATGACACCAGATGCGCCACGACTGAATGACAAAAGCTGATCGCGTGTAACTGCCGTCTGGAGGAATAAGATACTGAGTCGCGGGAACAGGGCATTCCATACATACATGGCCCTTGCTATCATGACTTACCATACGTACCTAACGAACTGCCGGTTCTGTGACAGCTCCCTGCAATTAGTAAGCAGCTGAAAGTCAAGAAAAAAGTCACACTGTTGTCATAAAATTATCGTGCGCTTTCAAAATATTAAAAAAAAGTAATTGGCCCGGTGACCTGAAATCCAATTTATTACTCTGTAACGATACTGTACAGGTGCTCAAGACACTGAGGTGACAGAAGTCATGGGATGGCGATATGCACATATACAGATAGCTGTAGTATCGCGTACACAAAGTATAAACAGCCAGTGCAATGGCGGAGCTGTCATTTGTACTTAGGTGATTCATGTGAAAAGGTTTCCGACGTGACTATGGCCGCACGACCGGAGTTGACAGTCTTTGAATGCGGAATGGTAGCTGAAGCTAGACGCAAGCGACATTCCATTTCGGAAGTAGTTACAGAATTCAATATTCCGAGTGCAGTGTGCTGAGAGTACCAAATTTCAGGCTTTACCTCTCGCCATGGACAATGCAGTGCCCGACGGCCTTCACTCTTTAACGACCGAGAGCAGCGGCGTTTGCGTAGAGTTGTTAGTGCTAACAGACAAGCAACACTGCGTGAAATAACCGCAGAAATCCATGTGTGAAGTACGACGAACGTATCCGTTAGGACAATGCGGCGAAATATTGAATTAATGGGCCCCGGCAGCAGGTGACCGTCGCGAGTGCCTTTGCTATCAGCAAGACATCGCCTGCAGCGCCTCTCCTGGGCTCGTGGCCTTATCGATTGGACCGTAGACGACTGGAAAACTATGGCTGGTCATATGAGTCCCAATTTCATTTGGTAAGAGCTGAATTCGTATATACCGAGCGAGTTGGTACAGTGATTGTAAAACTGGACTCGCATTCGGGAAGGGCGACGGTTCAAATCTGCGCCCGGCTATCCTGATGTAGGTTTTCCACGATTTCCCTAAATCGCTTCAGGGAAATGCCGGCACGGTTTCTTTCACAAAAGGCACGGCCGATTCCCTTCCGCCGGCCGGGGTGGCCGGGCGGTTCTAGGCGCTACAGTCTGGCTCTGGCTCTGAGCACTATGGGACTTAACTGCTGAGGTCATCAGTCCCCTAGAACTTAGAACTACTTAAACCTAACTAACCTAAGGACATCACACACATCCATGCCCGAGGCAGGATTCGAACCTGCGAGCACTATGGGACTTAACTGCTGAGGTCATCAGTCCCCTAGAACTTAGAACTACTTAAACCTAACTAACCTAAGGACATCACACACATCCATGCCCGAGGCAGGATTCGAACCTGCGAGCGCAGCGGCCGCGCGGTTCCAGACTGTAGCGCCTAGAACCCCTCGGCCACTCCGGCCGGCTCTAGAGTCTGGAACCGCGTGACCGCTACGGTCGCAGGTTCGAATCCTGCCTCGGGCATGAATGTGTGTGATGTCCTTAGGTTAGTTAGGTTTAAGTAGTTCTAAGTTCTAGGGGACTGATGACCTTAGAAGTTAAGTCCCATAGCGCTCAGAGCCATTTGAAACATTTTTGATTCCCTTCCCTACCCTTCCCTAATCCGAGGTTGTGCTCCGTCTTTAATGACCTCGCTATCGAGGGGACGTTAAACATCAACCCTCTCCTCCTCTTCCTCGTCTTTCGTTATTCTATAAAGCTTTTCCTATTATTTTGAATCCATGCATCCAAGCATAATGTCAAATTTGCCATAGAAGCTTTATAACAATATTCTTTCTTTCTTCCTCATTTTCTTGTGCCTTTGTCACGCATCAGCGCATATTCGGGATGGTTATTTACGGATTTGGCGTGGTTACCATAAGGGGTGGTCGGATGCCCTTCCTGTCTCCACCCTGTTACCCACCTGGGATGGAATATGCGTACCCCAACTGTCTACGTGCTGTGTTATTCACCTAAAAGTGGACGAAAGTTTTCTGAATGTTTGCGAATCGTGTAACGGAGACGAATCTTCAGTACCAGCCCGGTATTCCGCTCGTAGGATGTGGGAAACTTCCTAAAAGCCACATCCACGCTGCCTGGTACACCGACCGTCGTCGTTAATACGGCGGGCGGATTCGATCCGGGGTCGGCGTACCTTGCGGTGTCTGAAGCGGGGCTTTAACACACACGGCTATCCGGGCCGCTTTATGTGAAGAATATTCATAATAAATTTTGCTTTGGTCGTAAATAATTAAACTACTATCATTTGCTACTTCTTCTGGGTTGGAGTACATTCCTACTTTTTTTTAGAGCATTGACAGTGCAGAGCTGTCGTGACATTATCGTCGCATCTAAGCACAAGGCGGAAGCCATAGGTGCGTTCAGGTCAGCTACATATAAAGCGGCAAGTGGGAGAAAAGCCTCGCTGCCGGCGTACTCGAGAAGATGCAGTTGCTAGGTCGAGAACTGTTACACTTAAGTTAGGCTCCAGGGACTTCACGATTCGTTACAGGAAAGCGCGGAACACTGACAAGGGGCGCTCAATTAGTAATGCATCCCTTTTTTGCTGAAAGTAGACTGGTTTTATACAGGATTCCAATACACTATATTATTCCCCTCTCTTCTGGATACAAAACCCTATATTTCAAAATGATTCAATGCGAGACCTCTCGCCACCTTGTGTTGTGTTAAACCGGGGACCTAGAAACGACGGAGAGACTTCGTCCCGCCGTAGCTCCCAGTAGTTCACAACCCCACAACAAGCGACAGCAGTCCACCCACCTCAGCCCCACATCGAACCCAGTGTTAGTCCGGCCCCCAGTGGATCAGGGAGCTTGAAGATGGCGTAATATACCGCCAAAACTGGTAGCCCAATAAATTAACAATTTGGAAATTTAGACGGGGAAAAGGTGTTTGAGCTGACATTCTCTACTGAACAGGCGAGGTCCTGCAACCATCTCTGAAAAGATGGACGTACAAAGAGTAGAATGAGAGTGTCCTCACGTTCCAACATTGCAGGAGTCATAGCTGTGTGCGGTCGGCCGGAACGTGGGAGATTGGACAGGAGTGGGCGATGATGACAAACGCCTCGCCCAAGGACTCAACGAGCATGTGTTCACTGCTAGGTGTACGCAGACATTCTGCAAGTGCTTATCAATATCAGAGATGCTATGGTTTTACGCCAGACGAAACTCAATAACAGCTTTCTGTCTGGAACGTGCCTCGGTTACAGACGCCATTTTGAAAACTACCTATAGCGCCGCAACATGTTAGAACTTCACGAAACTGGAACAGCTGAAGCGAGAATATGCCACGAAGCCCAGCAACAAATTCAACATTTTTTTTCATCCCGAATTGGCGGAAAAAAAGCGTATGTTGTATTACTTATGGAACGCCTCTCCTACACTACTGGCCATTAAAATTGCTACACCACGAAGAGGACGTGCTGCAGACGCGAAATTTAACCGACAGGAAGAAGATGCTATGATATGCAAATGATTAGCCTTTCAGAGCAGTCACACAAGGTTGGCACCGTGGCGACACCTACAACGTGCTGACACGAGGAAAGTTTCCAATCGATTTCTCATACATAAACAGCAGTTGACCAGCTATGGCTGGTGAAACGTTGTTGTGATGCCTCGTGTAAGGAGGAGAAATGCGTACCATCACGTATCCGACTTTGATAAAGATCGGATTGTAGCCTACCGCGATTGCGGTTTATTGTATCGCGACATTGCTGCTCGCGTTGGTCGAGATCCAACGACTGTTAGCAGAATATGGAATCGGTGGGTTCAGGATGGTAATACGGAACGCCGTGCTGGATCCCAACGACCTCGTATCACTAGAAGTCGAGATGACAGGAATCTTATCCGCATGGCTGTAACGGATCGTGCAGCCACGTCTCGATCTCTCAGTCAACAGATGGGGACGTTTGCAAGACAACTACCATCTGCACGAACAGTTCGACGACGTTTGCAGCAGCATGGACTATCAGCTCGGAGACCACGGGTGCAGTTACCCTTGACGCTGCATCACAGACAAGAGCGCCTGCGATGGTGCAATCAACGACGAACCTGGGTGCACGAATGGCAAAACATTTTTTCGGATGAATCCAGGTTCTGTTTACAGCATCATGATGGTCGCATCCGTGTTTGGCGACATCGCGGTGAACGCACACAGGAAGCGTGTATTCGTCATCGCCATACTGGCTTATCACCCGGCGCGATGGTATGGGGTGCCATTGGTTACAAGTCTCGGTCACCTCTTGTTCGCATTGACGGCACTTTGAACAGTGGATGTTACATTCCAGATGTATTACGACCCGTGGCTCTACCCTTCATTCGATCCCTGCGAAACCCTACATTTCAGCAGGATAATGCACGACCGCATGTTGCAGGTCTTGTACGGGCCTTTCTGGATACAGAAAACGTTCGACTGCTGCCCTGTCCAGCACATTCTCCAGATCTCTCAACAACTGAAACCGTCTGGTCAATGGTGGCCGAGCAGTTGGCTCGTCACAATACGCCAGTCACTACTCTTGATGAACTGTGGTATCGTGTTGAAGCTGCATGGGCAGCTGTACCTGCACACGTCATCAAATGGTTCAAATGGCTCTCAGCACTATGGGACTTAACTTCTGAGGTCATCAGTCCCCTAAACTTAGAACTACTTAAACCTAACTAACCTAAGGACATCTCACACATCCATGCCCGAGGCAGGATTCGAACCTGCGACCGTAGTGGTCGCTTGGTTCCAGACTGTAGCGCCTAGAACCGCTCGGCCATCCCGGCTGGCTACACGGCATCCAAGCTCTGTTTGAGTCAATGCCCAGGCGTATCAAGGCAGTTATAACGGGCAGAGGTGGTTGCTCTGGGTACTGATTTCTCAGGATCACTATGCACCCAAATTGCGTGAAAATGTAATCACATGTCAGTTGTAGTGTAATATATTTGTCCAATGAACACCCGTTTATCATCTGCATTTCTTCTCGGTGTAGCAATTTTAATGGCCAGTAGTGTATTCCAGTCCAAGAAGACTGAGTGCAGGCTGTGTATAGAGGCGAGAAGTGGGGGTGAGCGCTCACCTGCCTGCTGTCGACGGAGCGCAGCAGCTTCTCGAGGCGGTCGGCGCGGACGTAGACGTCGTCGTCGGCGCGCAGGAACCACTCGAAGCGGTCGCCGAAGTGCCGCCACATGTAGTGCAGCATGAGGAAGGACTTCTTCTGCGGCGGGTACGAGTCGTCGACGCCGCGCAGGCGCACCAGCGGCAGGTCAGGCCGGTCGGGCGGGCGGCGCGACGCCCACGACGAGAAGAAGGCGACGCGGCCCGGCAACTGGCGGCCCCACGTGTCCAGTACGGCGACGGCGCGCGTGTCCACGTACTTCTGCGCCGTCATCACGCCCGCCAGCAGCAGCGTCCGCGGGCTGCCGCCACACGAAACAGCGCGTCAGCGACTACGCGGTCCAGGTTTCATATGGGGCCTCTAGAAGCTTTTGAGTCAAATTTTATTTATTTAATCGTATGGCTAGGGCCCCCCGTCGGGCAGGCCGTTCGCCAGGCGCCGGTCTTTCAATGTGACGCCACTTCGACGACCTGCAGACGATGAGGATGATAGGATGACGATGAGGACAGCACAACACCCAGTTCCTGGGTGGATAAAATTCCCCGGTGCGTGGCGGAGGGTACCTCGTAGCACAACTAGCGTCTTCTCTCCCTATTCCTCTCCCAAACAGAACGAGGGAAAAATGACTGCCTATATGCCTCTGTACGAGCCCTAATCTCTCTTATCTTTGTGGTCTTTCCGCGAAATGTAAGTTGGTGGCAGTAAAATTGTACTGCACTCAGCCTCAAATGCTGGTTCTCTAAATTTCCTCAGTAGCGATTCACGAAAAGAACGCCTCCTTTCCTCTAGAGCAGGGCTTCCCAACCTTTTCAGCTGGCGGACCCCTTCTTCAGTCGAAAATCCATGGCGGACCCCTAGTCAGTAAAGACCACAGTAACTTTAAATTTCAGAACGAAACCCATGGGAACTGAAAAGTTCTTAATGCAAGTGCCATGTTCCCAATGACCCCCCCCCCCCCCCCCCCACGAAGTGTCAATAGCCTTTGGTTTAGAGATGAATGAAAACAACTTGAAATTAACGATCCAATTTGAATTCCCACTTTATCCAGACACTTACTAATGGATTTACTCCCTTTGTTCAACACACTATAGCGTGATTAAAATTACTTGGTAATTGAAATTTCACACGATGGAGCTGTCTTCCTCCAAGAGCAATCAACGTCACTTCCAAACTGTTCGCTGTTGACAAGCTGCCGCTTATGGTCTATTCACTTCCACTACCACTTGGCTACTGTTGTGTAAGGAGCATGCATATTTCGTAGCAGTCGTGTGTGTGTGTGTGTGTGTGTGTGTGTGTGTGTGTGTGTGTGTGTGTGTGTGGTTTTTCGTGAAATCCTAAGAAAAATGTTCAAATGTATGTAAAGTCTTCCTTTGGTCGTCCTCCCTCCTCATTCAGTTCAACTGGAAACTTCCCTTGCTGTGAAGGCGATAGATAAACTGCACCCTTCTTCAATGATCCTGACTTCATCCACCGATCCATGTTAGAAGTAATAAACTGGTCAAAAATCGACTTATGAAATAGGTAGTGCACTGACAAAGCAAGTTAAACATTTAATGATGCCTGCGGCCGCATACGTGCCAGCGAGCACTGTGTCTGGTCGACAAAGCTCGCTCCGCGCATGCGTAAAAGGTTTCAGCGCAACTAACGCCGTGATCTGGGGCACAAACGACCCCCGTAAAGTTGCGAAATAGTCGATCAGAGAAGCCGCGTTCTCCCGCACTAAACTGTGTATGCGTTCTCACTTAGGAACCGCAAAGGCTGCTTGGGGATACGACCTGAAGTACAAATGTTTTTCACACTAAAAAAAAGTACTTATGAAGTTGATTTTCACATTTTTATTCAATAATTTTACTCATTATTTTACACTATTTGGTGAAAGGTGGCCGCGGACCCCCTAGAAAGAGCCGGCGGACTCCTAAGGGGTCCGCGGACCACAGGTTGGGAAGCCCTGCTCTAGACACTCCCACCCGAGTTCCTGAAGCATTTCCGTAACACTCGCGTGATGATCAAACCTACCAGTAACAAATCCAGCAGCCCGCCTCTGAATTGCTTCTATGTCCTCCCTCAATCCGACCTGATAGGGATCCCAAACGCTCGAGCAGTACTCAAGAATAGGTCGTATTAGTGTTTTATAAGCGGTCTCCTTTACAGATGAACCACATCTTACCAATGAACCGAAGACGACTATCCGCCATCCCCACAACTGCCATTACATGCTTGTCCCACTTCATATCGCTCTGCAATGTTACGCCCAAATATTTAATCGACGTGACTGTGTCAAGCGCTAAACTACTAATGGAGTATTCAAACATTACAGGATTCTTTTTCCTATTCATCTGCATTAATTTACATTTATCTATATTTAGAGTTAGCTGCCATTCCTTACACAAATCACAAATCCTGTCCAAGTCATCTTGTATTCTCCTACAGTCACTCAATGACGACACCTTCCCGTACACCACAGCATCATCAGCAAACAACCGCACATTGCTATCCACCCTATCCGAAAGATCATTTATGTAGATAGAAAACAACAGCGGACCTACCACACTTCCCTGGGGCACTCCAGATGATACCTTCACCTCCAATGAACACTCACCATCGAGGACAACGTACTGGGTTCTATTACTTAAGAAGTCCATTCAGCTGCCGGGGGCGGACAGTGGATCAAATTGAAGCAGTGTGATATGAAAAAGTGTCCCCACTACCGATTATATTGAGATAAGGAGCCAATGCTCGGAAATGCATATTTACTTCTTTATGGGTATGCCATGTACCTAATAACAACAACGTAGCTCGTAGTAACTGTTCAAAGTGACAACCCCCAGTCTCAAAGCATGCATGGCAAGGACACAGGAAGTTCTGCTGCGCTCTCTCAAAGATCCTTGGTGTCCGTTGTACCAGGAGACAGGCAGTTTGTACCATAGCAAGCAGGTCTTCATCAGTTTCTACGGGGGTTTCACACACCAACGCCTTAAAGTAATCCCGGAGATAAAGTCCAGAGGAGTGAGATCCAGCGATCGCGCTGACAATGGGACAGGACCTCGTTTCCCATCCAACGATGAGGGTTCATGTTGTTTGGATGACCGCGGACATTAACATCGAAGTGGGCTGGCGCACCGTCGTGTTGAAATCATATCCCTTCACGGACAACAAGGGTTACAGTCTCCAAGAACTGTGTCAGCACATCTCACAGGAACATCGGGTAAAGTGGACCAGTCAAACAGTCTCCCTTTGAACAATTATTATGAGATACGTTGTTGTTACGCAGTGTAAGTCCATACCACAATTAATATGTATTTCCCACCATTGGTTTCATATCTCAGTATAATCGATTGTGGATCCACTACCACTTGAATCAATTTCACCCAAAAGGTTTAAGACACACTGGGCTGGAAAGTAAAGGAAATCAGTAACCGGATCGAAGCCATACGTCCAGACCATCAGTGACCCTAACGGCACTGAAACAGAAGAGGACAAAGAGAAGGCCGGAATGTTACTTTGTTTCTCCAAAACGCAACGCGATTTCTCCTTTTAGGGGGTTGCTCCTCCCTGCAAATTTCAAAACATCTTTTTTTCGTTTGTTTTTGCCATTAAATGTTCTCTGGGGTATCTACTTTCCACTGGAGTGATAATAGTCATGGGTTACCGCCCAATATCGTGTCGAACCTCCTTTTTCCTGGAGTAGTATAGCAACTCGACGTGGCATGGACTCAACAAGCTGTTAGACGGCCCCTGCAGAAATACTGAGCCATGTTGCCTTTGTAGCCGGCTATAACTGCGAAAGTGTTGCCGGTGCAGGCTTTTGTGCACGAACTGACTTCTCAGTTATGTCTCACAAATTTGTGTCGGTCGATCTGCATTGTCAAATCATTCGCTCTAATTATCCAGAATGAGCTTCAAACAAATCACAAACAACTGTGGCCTGGTGAGATGCTGCATTGTAATGAAGGCCGTTAATGGGCGCAAGTAGGCTCCAAGTAGCCAAACATAACCAATTCCAGCTAATGACCGGTTCAGTTGGACCGGAGGTCTAGCGGTTCTGGCGCTGCAGTCCGGAACCGCGGGACTGCTACGGTCGCAGGTTCGAATCCTGCCTCGGGTATGGGTGTGTGTGATGTCCTTAGGTTAGTTAGGTTTAAGTAGTTCTAAGTTCTAGGGGACTTATGACCAAAGATGTTGAGTCCCATAGTGCTCAGAGCCATTTGAACCATTTTGAACCGGAGGACGGGATCCATTAAATGCAAACGCAGTTCACACCATTATGGAGTCACCCACAGGTTGCACTGTGCCTTGTTGACAACTTGGGTCCATGGTTTCGTGGGGTCTGCGCCACACTCAAATCCTACCGCAAGCTATTACCAATTACAATCGGGACTCCTCGGGCCAGGCCATAGTTTTCCAGTCGTCTAGTGTCCAACCGATATGGTCTCGAGCTCAAGACAGGCACTGCAGACGATGTCGCCCTGTTGGCACAGGCACTCGCGTAGGTTGTCTGATGCCATAGCCCATTAACGCCAGATTTCGCCGCACTGTCCTATCACATACGTTCGTCGTAGGTCCCACAATGATTTCTGCGGTTATTTCACGCAGTGTTGCTGGTCTGTTAGCACTGACAACTTACGCAAACGCCGCTGATATAGGTCGTTAAGTGAACACCGTCGGCCAGTGCGTTGACCGTGGTGAGAGGTAATGCCTGAAATTTGGTATTCTCGGCACACTCTTGACACTGTGGAGCTCGGAATATAGACTTCCCTAACGATTTCCGAAACTAAATGTCCCATGCGTCTAGCTCCAACTACCATTCTGCGGTCGAAATCTGTTAATTCCCGACGTGCCGCCATAAGCACGTCCGACAACTTTTCACACACGAATCACTCTTGAGTATGAACGATTGCTCCGCCAATGCACTGCCCTTTTATATCTTCTGTACGTGGGACTACCGCTATCTATGTAAGTGCATATTGCTATCCACGACTTGTCAGTGTAATGCACAGTTCGTACCAATTTCGCCAGAAACCCCGTTATCCATTTACAAGGTGACTTGTGAAAAAATGTCTCGAAAACCATTCAGAGCGGGAAAAAAAAGTCGACATTTCGGCCAATGTGGCTGTATGTAATTTCAACGACAGCCTAACAGGAATTACGAAAATTACAAACGTGCCCGAATTTGAGATCAGGCCAGACCGTTACAATTTCGTCCCGAAAGCGAACGAAAAGCCTATCAGCGGACAGAGTAGCAGATGAGTCAAGGTGCCAAAGAAACCCACCGTGCGGTTCTAGGCGCTTCAGTCTGGAACCGCGTGACCGCTACGGTCGCAGGTTCGAATTCTGTCTCGGGCATGGATGTATGTGATGTCCTTAGGTTAAGTCCCATAGTGCTCAGAGCCATTTGAACCATTTGAACCAAACCCACAGAACCACTATGGACACGAAGAAGATGGAAGAGGAGGGCCTACTTTTGGATATTGAAGGGTTCGTGTATGGTCCAGGGATCACCGATTAGAAGTATGTTCAACTAAACTAAAGAAAATGTGACCCAAAACTTTAAAGGTGTTTTCATCGAAATCGTATTATTTGTCAGATTGGCGGGAAACACAACTTAAGAGCAGTAAATACAATTTTTATCGGAATTTGGTGCAAGGTGTCCTTCCACCTAGTGTAGCGTCAAGAGGGAGCATCTGACGTGGACACAAACCTGATTTCTTAAAGACAAAGGAGTAAGGAATAAACCATATGATCAGATTTAGTGCTACCTTTTATGTAATTTGAAAAAAGAAATGACGAGGATCACCTTTTTCGTGCGTTCAGAGAGAGCTACCCGCTTAAGTCGTCACACCAACGCCAAAACGACAGCTGTCGAACTATGTAGCCGTGGGGTAGGAAATTGACTAAAGATGCTGAACACGGGAAAGGCGATTGGTCCTAACTGGACACCTATGCCGATTCTACATATAGCGTACGGAAGAACTTGCTCTGCCTGCAGCATCAGTGTATCGTAGGTCGCTGGATGATGATGATGATGCTTGGTTGTGGGGCACTCAACGGCGTAGTCATCAGCGCCCCTACAAAGGCCCAATTTTTGCACAGTCTAGTTTTTTTTTCATAGTCTAATCTAGTCACTGTCACGAATGATGATGATGCTGATGAAATGATGAGAACAACACAAGCACTCAGTCCCTGGGCAGAGAGTCGCTGGAGGAGTGAAGCATTTCTAGTGATTTCAAAAACTCACAGGTGATTCCCGTTTTCAACAAGTGTCGTCGAACAGGCGCACTCAATTACAGGTTACTAGCGACTCGTCCTGACTTTCTGTAGGCTGCACTATGTATCTACGACCGCACGACTTGTCTCGCATACTACTGTAGTAATACACTGAAGCGCCAAAGAAACTGGTATAAGCATGCGTATTCAAATACAGAGATATGTAAACAAGCAGAACACGGCGCTGCGATCGGGAACGCTTATATAAGACAACAAGTGTGTGGCGCAGTTGTTAGGTCGGTTACTGCTGCTACAATGACAGAATATCAAGACTTAAATGAGTTTGAATGTGATGTCATCGTCGGCGCACGAGCGATGGGACACAGCATCTCCGAGGTAGCGATGAAGCGGGGATTTTCCCTTACGGCCGTTTCACGAGTGTACCGTCAGTATCAGGAATCCCTAAAACGTCAAATCTCTGACATTGCCACGGCTGGAAAAAGATCTTGCAAGAATGGGACCCCACTAGCTACCCTTCCGCAAATTGCTGCAGATTTCAGTGCTGGGTCATTGAATGAAACATCGTCGATATGGGCTTTCGGAGCCAAAGGCCCACTGTTGTACCCTTGATGAATGCACGACACAAAGCTTTACGCCTCGCCTGGGCCCGTTAGCACTGACATTGGACTGTTGATGATTGGAAATATGTTGCCTGGTCTCGTTTCAAATTGTATCAAGCGGGTATGGAGACAACCTAATGAATCCATGGACCCTGCAAGTCAGCAGGGGACTGTACAAGCTGGTGAAGGCTCTGTATTGTTGTAGGGCGTGTGCAGTTAAGAGTTAGGTAACACTTACGTAAGCATCCTGTCTAATCACCTGCATCCATTCATGTCCATTATGTATTGCGACGGACTTAGGCAATTCCAACAGGACAATGCGACACGCCACACGTCCATACTTGGTACAGAGTGGCTCCAGAAACACTCTTCTGAGTCTAAACACTTCCGCTGGCCACCAAACTCCCCAGACATGAACATTACTGAGCATATCTGTGATGTCTTGCAACGTGCTGTTCGGAAGAGATCTCCACCCCCTCGTATTCTTACGGATTTATGGACAGCCATGCGGGATTCATGGTGTCAATTCCTCTCAGCACTACTCCTGACATCAGTCGAGTCCATACCACGTCGTGTTGCGGCACTTCTGCGTGCTCGCGGGGGCCCTATACGATATTAGGCAGGAGTACCAGTTTCTTTGGGTCTTCAGTGTATATTACACTGTGCAACACAATTAAAGGGTCAGTTTTTCCGAGATTCTATAACTGGCTCTGTTTGCGAGGCACAAGTTTGAAATTTGTTTCAAATGTCCCTACAAACTTCCTCGGTATACTTGAAATGTATTCATAGCTGCGAATACGGACCACCATCAGCTATATAATGGAATATCAACAATGAGAATTGTGCCGGACGGGATTTACCGCTTATCGCGAGCGGTCGCCTTGCCAGTTGTTGGCCGTCGAGCTTCCGACCTTCAACGCAGAGGCGTCGAAAAAAGGGGTGAAATGTGGATAAGAGGGCGTGTGACAACCTTTCCATCGCCTGACGCGTCCATGGTGGCGTTAGAACTGTGGTGAAATTTGATGCTAATGTGACATCATTGACCCACCTTACACCTCACATGAACTTATAAACTGTGGGCTTTCTTCGCGTGTGCCGGCACGCTGTTTGGAGCGTCACCGAGCCAGAGAGTGACAATGGCAGACAATTACGGTGTTTAGAAGAAGTGAGCCTTTAATTGCGTTGTGCAGTATACTCGTATGACACAAATCTTCCTCGTGAATCAGTCTGTCTATTGTGAAAACCATTATCACAATCCCTACATTTGTTTCTGAGACTAGCCTTCAAATACAGACACAAGAATGCGGCGGGGGACATTTAATTTATAGTACACTACTGGCCATTAAAATTGCTACACCACGATGATGACGAGCTACAGATGCTAAATTTAACCGACAGGAAGATGATGCTGTGATGTACAAATGATTAGCTTTTCAGAGCATTCACACAAGGTTGGCGCTGGTGGCGACACCTACAACGTGCTGACATGAGGAAAGTTTCCAACCGATTTCTCATACACAAACAGCAGTTGACCGGCGTTGCCTGGTGAAACGTTGTTGTGATGCCTCGTGTAAGGAGGGGAAATGCGTACCATCACGTTTCCGACTTCGAGATAGGTCGGATTGTAGCCTATCGCGATTGCGGCTTATCGTATCGCGACATTGCTGCTCGCGTTGGTCGAGATCCAATGAGTTAGCAGAATATGGAATCGGTGGGTTCAGGAGGGTAATACGGAACCCTGTGCTGGATCCCAACGGCCTCGTACCACTAGCAGTCTAGATGACAGGCATCTTATCGGCATGACTGTAACGGATGGTGCAGCCACGTCTCGATCTCTGAGTCAAAAGATGGGGACGTTTGCAAGACAACAACCATCTGCATGAACAGTTCGACGGCGTTTGCAGCAGCATGGACCATTAGCTCGGAGACCATGGCTGTGGTTACCCTTGACGCTGCATCACAGACAGGAGCGCCTGCGATGGTGTACTCAACGACGAACCTGTGTGCACGAATGACAAAACATTTTTTCGGATGAATCCAGGTTCTGTTTACAGCATCATGATGGTCGCATCGGTGTTTGGCGACATCGCGGTGAACGCACATTGGAAGCGTGTATTCGTCGTAGCCACACTGGCCTATCACCCGGCCTGATGGCATGGGGTGCCATTGGTTACACGTCTCGGTCACCTCTTGTTTGCATTGACGGCACTTTGTACAGTGGACGTTACATTTCAGATGCGTTACGACCCGTGGCTCTACCCTTCATTCGATCCCTGCGAAACCCCACATTTCAGCAGGATAATGCACGACCGCATGTTGCAGGTCCTGTACGGGCCTCTCTGGATACAGAAAACGTTCGACTGCTGCCCTGTCCAGCACATTCTCCAGATCTCTCACCAACTGAAAACGTCTGGTTAATGGTGGCCGAGCAACTGGCTCGTCACAACACGCCAGTCACCACTCTTGATGAAGCTGCATGGGCAGCTGTACCTGTACACGCCATCCAAGCTCTGTTAGACTCAGTGCCCAGGCGTATCAATGCCGTTATTACGGTCAGAGGTGGTTGTTCTGGGTACTGATTTCTCAGGATCTATGCACCCAAATTGCGTGAAAATGTAATCAGATGTCAGTTCTAGTATAATATATTTGTCCAATGAATACCCGTTTATCATCTGCATTTCTTCTTGGTGTAGCAATTTAATGGCCAGTAGTGTATGTATTGGCATCGTTGACGTAAGCCTGTTGTACAGTTTTGGAGCACATTATATGTTCTTCTATAAGTTCCCTGCAAAATAGCGAAAAACCACTTTGTGGATTCACCACGGATTCCGTAGACGGCGATTATCTTGAACCTAGCTTGTTCTGTTCATTCGCAAGACCCAGAAAAGCAGCAGATACCGGCGTTCAGGTTGATGCCATGATTCTTGACTTCCAGACGGAGTTCAAACCAAGTCCGTACTGTGGCCTGATGGAACAAAATACGAACGTACGGAATACGGAAACAGCTTTGTGATTGGACTGAAGAGTTCTTAATTAATGGAACACAACATGTCGTTCTTCGCGTAGAAGATCCTTCGGGCGTAAAATAACTTCCTGTGTTCCCTGAAAGCGTCTAATAGCATCATTATCGTCCATAGGACACGTAAATAGCATAGTGATTAACGTCTATAACTCCGTGAGGCTGTTCGCGGGTACTGTTGCTGTATGTGCAGAAATCGGAATACTAGAAAATTCTAGACAAATCCGGGAAGACTTGTGAGAATTCACGCTTGGTGTAGGTATTGGTAGTTAGCGCTTAACATAAACAAAGTAAAGTTCTACACATAAATATGCAGAAAGGCCTGTTATTGGGTGATTAAACGATCGAGCAACCACTGGAACCAATAACATCCATTAAAATCTGGGACTATTCATGCGCAGCGATTTAAAATGCAACGACCACATAACAGTAACAGCATGACAGGCAGATGACAGATTGAAATTCACTGGAAGAATCCACAAGATGAGTAGTCCACTCACGAAGGAGGTATTTTGCAAAGTTCTGGTACGAGCTGTTTCTCATCAGACACTCACCGTATAGGATTTACATAGCGTGAAACAGAACTCTACCGACAGTCTTTCCGAAACGCTAGTGTGGATCAAAACAAGAAGAAAATGTAGTAAGAAATGTATAGTGAACAAAGGCTCTAAAAGTCGTACCCTTGTTCATCTTCGCTACTGTGAGACGCATGTCTTCTGTCGTAGTCTCCTGGCTTTCCGTATTTCGAGAGACGGTAGTTGTTGTTGTTGTGGTCTTCAGTCCTGAGACTGGTTTGATGCAGCTCTCCATGCTACTCTATCCTGTGCAAGCTTCTTCATCTCCCAGTACCTACTGCAACCTACATCCTTCTGAATCTGCTTAGTGTATTCATCTCTTGGTCTCCCTCTACGATTTTTACCCTCCACGCTGCCCTCCAATGCTAAATTTGTGATCCCTTTGTGCCTCAAAATATGTCCTACCAACCGATCCCTTCTTCTAGTCAAGTTGTGCCACAAACTTCTCTTCTCCCCAATCCTATTCAATACCTCCTCATTAGTTACGTGATCTACCCACCTTATCTTCAGCATTCCTCTGTAGCACCATATTTCGAAAGCTTCTATTCTCTTCTTGTCCAAACTGGTTATTGTCCATGTTTCACTTCCATACATGGCTACACTCCATACAAATACTTTCAGAAACGACTTCCTGACACTTAAATCGATACTCGATGTTAACAAATTTCTCTTCTTCAGAAACGATTTCCTTGCCATTGCCAGTCTACATTTTATATCCTCTCTACTTCGACCATCATCAGTTATTTTACTCCCTAAATAGCAAAACTCCTTTACTACTTTAAGTGTCTCATTTCCTAATCTAATCCCCTCAGCATCACCCGATTTAATTTGACTACATTCCATTATCCTCGTTTTGCTTTTGTTGATGTTCATCTTATATCCTCCTTTCAAGACACTGTCCATTCCGTTCAACTGCTCTTCCAAGTCCTTTGCTGTCTCTGACAGAATTACAATGTCATCGGCGAACCTCAAAGTTTTTACTTCTTCTCCATGAATTTTAATACCTACTCCGAATTTTTCTTTTGTTTCCTTTACTGCTTGCTCAATATACAGATTGAATAACATCGGGGAGAGGCTACAACCCTGTCTTACTCCCTTCCCAACCACTGCTTCCCTTTCATGCCCCTCGACTCTTATAACTGCCATCTGGTTTCTGTACAAATTGTAAATAGCCTTTCGCTCCCTGTATTTCACCCCTGTCAACTTCAGAATTTGAAAGAGAGTATTCCAGTCAACATTGTCAAAAGCTTTCTCTAAGTCTACAAATGCTAGAAACGTAGGTTTGCCTTTTCTTAATCTTTCTTCTAAGATAAGTCGTAAGGTTAGTATTGCCTCACGTGTTCCAACATTTCTACGGAATCCAAAGTGATCTTCCCCGATGTTGGCTTCTACCAGTTTTTCCATTCGTCTGTAAAGAATTCGCGTTAGTATTTTGCAGCTGTGACTTATTAAACTGATAGTTCGGTAATTTTCACATCTGTCAACACCTGCTTTCTTTGGGATTGGAGTTATTATATTCTTCTTGAAGTCTGTGGGTATCTCGCCTGTCTCATACATCTTGCTCACCAGATGGTAGAGTTTTGTCATGACTAGCTCTCCCAAGGCCATCAGTAGTTCTAATGGAATGTTGTCTACTCCCGGGGCCTTGTTTCGACTCAGGTCTTTCAGTGCTCTGTCAAACTCTTCACGCAGTATCTTATCTCCCATTTCATCTTCTCTACATCCTCTTCCATTTCCATAATATTGTCTTCAAGTACATCGCCCTTGTATAAACCCTCTATATACTCCTTCCACTTTTCTGCCTTCCCTTCTTTGCTTAGAACTGGGTTTCCACCTGAGCTCTTGATATTCATATCAGTGGTTCTATTATCTCCAAACGTCTCTTTAATTTTCCTGTAGGCGGTATCTATCTTACCCCTAGTGAGATAGGCCTCTACATCCTTACATTTGTCCTCTAGCCATCCCTGCTTAGCCATTTTGCACTTCCTGTCGATCACATTTATGAGACGTTTGTATTCCTCTTTGCCTGTTTCAGTTACTGCATTTTTATATTTTCTCCTTTCATCAATTAAATTCAATATTTCTTCTGTTACCCAAGGATTTCTACTAGCCCTCGTCTTTTTACCTACTTGATCCTCTGCTGCCTTCACTACTTCATTCCTCAAAGCTACCCATTCTTCTTCTACTGTATTTATTTCCCCCATTCCTGTCAATTGCCCCCATATGCTCTCCCTGAATTTCTGTACAACCTCTGGTTCTTTTAGTTTATCCAGGTCCCATCTCCTTAAATTCCCACCTTTTTGCAGTTTCTTCAGTTTTGATCTACAGGTCATAACCAATAGATTGTGGTCAGAGTCCACATCTGTCCCTGGAAATGTCTTACAATTTAAAACCTGGTTCCTAAATCTCTGTCTTACCATCATATAATCTATCTGATACCTTTTAGTATCTCCAGGGTTCTTCCATGTATACAACCTTCTTTCATGATTCTTAAACCAAGTGTTAGTTATGATTACGTTGTGCTCTGCGCAAAATTCTACCAGGCGGCTTCCTCTTTCATTTCTTAGCCCCAATCCATATTCCCCTACTATGTTTCCTTCTCTCCCTTTTCCTACTACTGAATTCCAGTCACCCATGACTATTAAATTTTCGTCTCCCTTCACTACCTGAATAATTTCTTTTATCTCGTGATACATTTCATCTATTTCTTCATCATCTGCAGAGCTAGTTGGCATATAAACTTGTACTACTGTAGTAGGCATGGGCTTTGTGTCTATCTTGGCCACAATAATGCGTTCACTATGCTGTTTGTAGTAGCTAACCCGCACTCCTATTTTTTTATTCATTATTAAACCCACTCCTGCATTACCCCTATTTGATTTTGTATTTATAACCCTGTAGTCACCTGACCAGAAGTCTTGTTCCTCCTGCCACCGAACTTCACTAATTCCCACTATATCTAACTTTAACCTATCCATTTCCCTTTTTAAATTTTCTAACCTACCTGCCCGATTAAGGGATCTGACATTCCACGCTCCGATCCGTAGAACGCCAGTTTTCTTTCTCCTGATAACGACGTCCTCTTGAGTAGTCCCCGCCCGGAGATCCGAATGGGGGACTATTTTACCTCCGGAATATTTTACCCAAGAGGACGCCATCATCATTTAATCGTACAGTAAAGCTGCATGTCTTCGGGAAAAATTACGGCTGTAGTTTCCCCTTGCTTTCAGCCGTTCGCAGTACCAGCACAGCAAGGCCGTTTTGGTTAATGTTACAAGGCCAGATCAGTCAATCATCCAGACTGTTGCCCCTGCAACTACTGAAAAGGCTGCTGCCCCTCTTCAGGAACCACATGTTTGTCTGGCCTCTCAACAGATACCCCTCCGTTGTGGTTGCACCTACGGTACGGCCATCTGTATCGCTGAGGCACGCAAGCCTCCCCACCAACGGCAAGGTCCATGGTTCATGGGGGGGAGACGGTAGTATGGACAAAAAAAAAAAAAAAAAAAAAAAAAAAGCACTGTAAACACGGGTTCTAAAGTGTACACCTTAATCGCTATGAACAACTGTCCATCTTGGCCGCTGTGGAACACACCTCTTCTACTGAACAAGTGCAATGCTCATAACTCTTAAGGTATGAATTCTAGCTTATATTTACTGGATTTTTTTAGTTTTGGTCCATACTAATTCTTCAGAAAATATGATAGCAAAGAGCTTGCAATAGAAGAGATGCGTTTCGAAGTATCGAAGACGAACAAGTGCTAATAGCTCTTGACGTACGCACTTTAGAGCCCATGTTTACTGGACTTTTTTTCTTGTTTTGGTCCATAATACCACCCCTGAAAATTTGTAGGTGGATTTCTGGTTCACCCTGTGTAGAGAAGATCCAAAGAAGAGCAGCGCGTTTCGTCACAGGTTTCCTCTATTAATTTTGAAAGCGTCACAGAGATGCTCATCCACCTCCACTGGTAGATGCTAAAGAGAAACTTCGCGCATCACGGCGTGGTTTACTGTTAAAAGTCAAAAAGCATACATTCCAAAAGACTTTACGAGGATATTGGTTCCTTTTGCATATATCCCACAAAAAGAACGTGGCGGTAAGATTAGAGAGACTCGAGCTCACACTATGACCTATCAACAACAGTTCCGACTGAAAGTGAAGGGGTAATGGTGCGGTGGCTTGTGGAGCAAAGATGTAGAAAGGCAGAAGTGGCTGGAAAGTCAAAGTGGTCTTCAAACGCAGAATGTGGACAGGAAATGCATACTGAACTGCAATGTCTTCAGTTACTCTGATAAGTGTTGCACAGCAAGTTCGTATCAGTGAATTCTGGATTGTTAACTACCCGCCAAAATCGCGTACGAAATAATAAAATAGGTTCGTCAAGGACATCCGACGTTATTGTAAGCAGGTTTATCAGAGAGACTACACGTAAAACTAAGAGTTGAAATCGCTTCCCGACCACCATCGGTTTTTATCAATTATTCACTGATGATTATGTTTGGTTTGTGGTGCGCCCGTACAAGGTCCCAGTCTTTGCACAGTCCAGTCTAGCCACTTTCACGAATGATGATGAAATGATGAGGACAACACAAACACGCAGTCCCCGGGCAGCGAAAATCCCCAACCCGGCCGGGAATCGAACCAGGGACACCGTAATCCAGAGGCAGCGACGCTAGCCACTAGACCACGAGCTGATGAAGAACTTTCTTCACTGATGAAGAAATTTGACAGCTCCACAGTTCTCATATGTAACATGGCAGATATAGGCGAAAGGTCGTAAATGAAGGAAGGAAGCTTACAGTTTAATGTCCCACTGCGGACGGCTTCGTTCAAGAAGAAGCACAACCTAGAATTGGGTCAGAAAATCGTAAGTGCCCTTTTCAAAGAAATCGTACTGGTATTAGCCTTTAAGCGATATACGGGAACTAAAAACATAAATCTGGATGGACATGTTGGGAATGTGGATCTCACGGGAAGCGTGCAAGGGATAAGTCCCTGCAGACGCACTATCCTCTGTGCCCGCGGTGGCTCAGATGTATTATCATTTCATAAATCTGGATGTTGGGACACGGATTTGAACTGCCATACAACGTGAATGTGAGTCAAGTTCTTACCTCTGCGCCATCTCTCCCAGTGGCAGAAATCTAACCACGGACCAAACTCTAAATGAGAATCAGGGTGGATTACGAATAGACGTTGTTTCTCTCGCACTTGAAAGTAGCAACCTGCATTTTCAGGCGTTCTTCTACAGCCGACTGCAATATCATGGCTTTGGATCTTTCAAAGCTCTTTTCCACGGTCGTGATTCAGCACTGATGAACCAAAACATTACAACCGCCTGCGTAACAGCGTGTTAGTCCACCTTTGGAATCCAACGCAGCAGCGTATCTGTGTGGCACGGATTTGGCACGTTCTAAATACATTTCCGAAGTTATGTGGCACCAGACGTCTACGCACAGGACTTGCAGCCAGCGAAAATTATAGGCCGGTGGTTTGTGGCAATGGAGCTGGCGCCCAATAGCGTCCCAGATTAATTACATCGGGTTCAGTCAGGCGAATTTCGTGGTCAAGACATCAGTGTGAATTCACCGTCATGCTCCTCAAACCACTGTGGCAAGATTCTAGCCTTGTGAAATGGAGAGTTATGCTGCCAGAACATTTCATCGTCAACGGGGCGGACATCAAGCATGAAGGGATGCAAGTGGTCTGCAATAACGCTCACTTAGTCTACAGCTGCCGTAGTGTCTTAGATTACTACCACGGAGAGAACTCAATACGTTCCTCTTAACGGAACAAAATCGACCAGCGTAGTCTCCGGAGTACCGCACGGAAGTGTCATAGCATCGTTACTGTTTACAACTTATGTAACTGATCTAGTACAAAGTGCTGTAAGCTTTTTAAGACTGTTCGCAGATGACGCGATTGTCTATAAGAAAGTATCAACACCAGAAAACAGTAAAAATTTGTAGAATGACCTACACAGGAATGGCACAGCTTCTGGCAGCTGACCTTGTACGTAAATAAGTGTAACATATTGAGCATAAGAAACATCCTGGCAGATTAAAACTGTGTGCCGGACCGAGACTCGAACTCGGAAGGTCCCGGGTTCGAGTCTCGGTCCGGCACACAGTTTTAATCTGTCAGGAAGTTTCATATCGGCGCACACGCCGCTGCAGAGTGAAAATCTCATTCTGGAAATATTGAGCATACTTTAGAAAAGAAACCCACTACTGTACAACTAACTACTGATGACAAATTGCTGGAAACAGTATATAACACGAAATATTTATGAGTAATTATCCTTGGAATGACCGTATAAAACAAGTAGGAGGATAAGCGGATGTCAGGAAGAATATTACGAAAATGTAACTCATCGACGAAAGAAGTGGCTTACAAGGCGCTTGTTCGTCCGATTCTTGAGTAGTATTCATCTGTCTGGGACCCTTAAACAGGTAGGACTGACAGAAGAGAAGATCCAACGAAGAGCAGCGCATTCCATCACTCGGTTGGCGCGAGTGTTACAGATGTGCTCAATAAATTCCAATGCTAGACGCTACAAGAGAGGCGTTGTGTATCAGAGAGAGGTTTACTATCGAAATTTAAAAAACGTACTTTCCGAGAAGAGCCAGACAACATATTACTTCCTCCAATGAAATGACTACGATGAGAAAATTTGAGCAATGAGAGCTAATACAGAGGGTTATCGACAATCACTCCTCCCACGTGCCACCTGCGGGTGAAACAGGGAAGGGGCATCAGTCAGTTGTACCAGAAGTACCCTTCGCCACACACGATCAGATGGGTAGCGGAGTAGTTGATGTAGACGTGGATGCAAGTCCCAAGGAAGCCCAAGCGAGTATCCCCCATGAACTGCACGACAAAGTGAGTTCTTCGGGCAGTCGTTCACCAGTATGGCGATTTATCTGGAAACGACCATCGACCGTGTGTGACAAGAAACATAATTCACCGATCATGTGACTCGTTTTCATTGATCCACTGTCCAACCTCGATTATCCTGCGCCCACTAGAATAGTAACTGAGAACGTCGATGTTAACACGTCTGTTGCGGAGCACCATATTCCACAGTGTGCGTTGATCAGTGTGTTCCGAAACACTTTTTCCTGCACCAGCATTGTACTCTGTCGTTTGATCTGCCACAGTTCACCGCCTCCCCTGTTTAACACAGCGGGAAAGCCTCCAAGCCGCGCGGGGTAGCCACGCGGTCCGAGGCGCCTCGCCAGTATTCGCGCGGGTCTCCCCCTCCCCCCCCCCCCCCCCTCACCGTCGGAGGTTCGAGTCATCCCGTGGGCATGGGTGTTTGTGTTGTCCTTAGTATAAGCTAAAATTAGATTAAGTAGTGTGTAAGCCTAGAGACCGATGACCTCAGCAGTTTGGTCTCACAGGAACTTACCACAAATTTCCAAAGCCTCCAACCACCACGTTCTACCGTGAGGCGTGATTCCACCACCCTTCAACCATTTTCCGTAGACGCTCACAACAGTAGCATGCGAACAGCCGACCAGCTACGGCGTTTCCAACACGCTCGTTCCCAGGCGCCGGCCCGTAACAAGCTACCCTTTGTCAAAATCGCTTATGTCAGTGGACCTCCTCATTTGTGGTCCATGTCGTCGCTAGAATGATTCCACATTCGTCTCCACTTTCTTTATATATTTTCCTTACTGCGTCACGTGCACAAATAAAATATGGGCAGTGGTTATTCTTCAGTATAGCATGGCCCTCTAGATTGATATGTGCATATCATTATTGATATGTGAGTCAGCAATGAAGCAGGCCTTCATGCAGACGACCTGTACGAGGTTTCTGCACTTTTGCCTTCTTGTTGTAGGATGGTAATTGTCGACTTCGTACTTGAGGTCTGACAAGCGACATTCACCCAATTCAGACCAAAGAAGCACTCACGTATCGTATAGCCGCTAAAGCGCCTTCTGTGACCACCAGCAGCGTCCGTCGGTCCCATATAATGCCACCCCAAAGCAGCAGGGAACCTCCACCTTGCCGCACTCGCTGGTCAGTGTGTCTAAGGTGTTCCGCCAGACCAGGTTGCCTCTAAACACGTCTCCGACGATTGTCTGGTTGAAGGCATATGCGACACTCGTCGGTGAAGAGAATGTGATGCCAAACCTGAGCGGTCCATTCAGCATGTTGTTGGGCCCATCTGTACCGCGCTGCATGGTGCCGTGGTTGCAAAGATAGACCCTGCCATGGACGTCGGGAGTGAAGCTGCGCATCATGCAGCCTATTGTGCATAGTTTGAGTCGTAACACGACGCCCTGTGGCTGCACGAAAAGTATTATTCAACGTGGTGGCGTTGCTGTCATGGTTCCTCCGAGCCATAATCCGTAGGCAGCGGTCATCCACTGCCCTTGGGCGGCGTGAGTGAGGCATGTCATCGACAGTTCCTGTCTCTCTGTATCTCCTCCATGTCGGATTGTAGCCTATCGCGATTGCGGTTTATCGTATCGCGACATTGCTGCTCGCGTTGGTCAGATCCAATACGTTAGCAGAATATGGAATCGGTCAGTTCAGGAGGGCAATACGGTACGCCGTGCTGGATCCCAACGACCTCGTATCATTAGCACTCGAGATGACAGGCATCTTATCCGCATGGCTGTAACGGATGGTGCAGACACGTCTTGATCCCTGAGTCAATAGATGGGGACGTTTGCAAGACAACAACCATCTGCACGAACAGTTCGACGGCGTTTGCAGCAGCATGGACCATCAGCTCTGAGACCATGGCTGTGGTTACCCTTGACGCTGCATCACAGACAGGAGCGCCTGCGATGTTGTACTCAACGACGAACCTGGGTGCACGAATGGCAAAACGTCATTTTTTCGGATGAATCCAGGTTCTGTTTACAGCATCATGATGGTCGCATCGGTGTTTGGCGATATCGCGGTGAACGCACATTGGAAGCGTGTATTCGTCATCGTCATACTGGCTTATCACCAGGCGTTATGGTATAGTGAGCCATTGGTTACACGTCTCGGTCACCTTTTGTTCGCATTGACGGCACTTTGAACAGTAGACGTTACATTTCAGATGTGTTACGATCCGTGGCTCTACCCTTCATTCGAACCCTGCGAAACCCTATATTTCAGCAGAATAATGCACGACCGCATATTGCAGGTCCTGTACGGGCCTTTCTGGATACTGAAAATGTTCGACTGCTACCCTGGCCAGCACATTCTCCAAATCTCTCACCAATTGAAAACGTCTCGTCAATAGTGGCCAAGCACCTGGCACGTCACAATACGTCTGTCACTAGTCTTGATGAATTGTGGTATCATGTTGAAGGTGCATGGGCAGCTGTACCTGTACACGCCATCCAAGCTCTGTTTGACTCAATACCCAGGCGTATCAAGGCCGTTATTACGGCCAGAGGTGGTTGTTCTGGGTACTGATTTCTCAGGATATATGCACTCAAATTGCGTGAAAATGTAATCACATGTCAGCTCTAGTATAATATATTTGTCCAATGAATACCCGTTTATCATCTGCATTTCTTCTTGGTGTAGCAATTTTAATGGCCAGTAGTGCATTTGACACATGTACCACACAGTTGAACAATATTCTAGGACGCATCACACGATTGTCTTGTCAGCAATTTCCTTTGTAGTCTGATCGCATTTTCCTAGTGTCTTACCAAAACAATCTGTGTGTCTCCTGCTTCCCCTAGGAATGAACCTATGTGATAATTCTATTGCTTATCACATACAGTGATAACTACGATCTTGTGTGAGTCGACTAAATCCATCTGCGACTCTTTGACATTGAGGTCATACCACACTATGTTTTTGCGTTTTTAGAAGGTCATGCTTTTACATTTCTGAGCTTTTACAGCAATTTTCCGATCTTTACACCATTGTGAAATCTTATCAAGATCGAGCTGACAATTTTTGCAACGTTTTTCTTGTTCTTTAATTGTAATATCATAGCGCATCTAATATCTATGTAAAAGAGATCCACAGATGAATAAAACTGTTACTACTAACAAAGGGTCGGGTCGGCTTGTAGACCAGGGAAAAGATAAGGGCTTATTTGCGGCGAGAGGGTCCCTCATGCTTCACTCTCATCCGACTCGATGAAAATATTAATTATTCTAAACCAAGCCAAACCAAAACAAAAGTATTTTTTGTATCTCTTGCATATTCGGAGATAATGTTACGGAACTCCAACAGTCCTTTTTCGCTATGACTGTGAGAAGCACCTCATTTCTTATCTGTCCACCTAATTTTCAGCATCCTTCTGGAGCACCCCATGTCAAACGCTTCGAGTCTCTTCTTACCTGATTTACCCACAATTCATGATTCAGTTTCATACAAAGCTGTGCTCCAAACGCATATTTTCGGATTTTTTTCCTCAAACTAATGCCAATATTTGGTAATAGTAGACTTTATTGGCCAGCGTGCCATCTTTGCTTGTTCCAGTTAGCTGTTTGTGTCCTCTTTGCTTTCCCCATCATGTGCTATTTTCCTTCTAAGGTAGCAGAATTCGTTCACTTCATGGTCTCCAATTTTGAAATTCAGCTTATCATGAATCTCATTTTTGCTGCTCCTGATTACATTAGGTTTGTCTTAATCCACAGGGTACCCTCATTTCACAATCCACTTCAATCAACAGGCTCTGCAGGAAGTGTATTTCTCACCTTCACAAGGGCTATCTATGTCATCAGAGAATCTTACCATTGATATACTTTCACCCCTAATTTGAATCCCACTCCTGTACTTTTCTTTTATTTCCGTCATTGTTTCTTGTATAGATTGATTTTAAGACATCCTTCACACATGATAAACACATGGGATCCGTTTGCTTCTTAAGATGTGCAGTCATGACTTTATATGCTGGATCATCTCCGTCATCTAGTTACTGTCGGTGGCCACTGATACTGGGACCCCAGTTTGTATTTCTGGTGATAACCTTTATGTTTTTTCATTTTTGACAAGATGAAGAGCTAGGTCTGGGTGCGGAACAAACTGAGAAGCTGCTTGAATTTATGGAAAAAATAAACAACACCTATTCAGATTGGGGGAGTGAAGTCATGTAAAGGGGAGGGGTGGGGAGGGGAGAGGTGGGGAGGGGGGGGGGAACTACTTGCATAGTAAGGATCAGACAGAAAAAAAGCATTTGTCTGCCAAGGTCACTAACATACAACATGAGGAGCAGGCAGTCTCACAGATCTGATTTTGATGCAAAATTTGGGGGAGTATTTGTGAAGATGTACACAATACTAAAAAATGAAATACTTCAAAATCGTTTAAGAAAGATCTTCGTGGTATTGCTTCCTCAGACCACGAGGAGTCTTTAGGTTTTATGATAGCATGATGATGTTGACACATTGTTGCGTTAGTACATTTCACTTGCTTAAAATAACGTAAACAATGTAATTTGTGAAAATAATGATTTTGATACTATTACGTCCGATCATAATACATGACCTTCTTTAGGGTAAACGCAAATCCACTAACAAAGTATTTAGAGGCTGTTAAGTGATATTTTATGAGTATTTCGGTACAATGGGCTGTGGTCTCCAGTGGATCGTTACCCGTAGTTGCATTTTGTTTGATTGATACATTGTAGTGTAACTGTCGACGGAACGTGCTATGTGTCGGTTTTAGAAACAAATTTATCCATTCACTCACTGTACTTGCTGTCGTCAACAGTAATGCCCACCTTACCCTTCGCCCTCAGTAATCTTCATTCGGTTCTGCCTCACGTTTGTTATCGTGGCAGTGTTTGATGTACATTCAAACCAACACACAGCAGTATGGATACTTTTGCTGATGCAGAGTTGGGAGATATTCACTTCTTGTACAGGTTCACTCAGTGCAATGGAGAGTGGCACAATGGCACTATGTTGAGATGTTCGCACAGTGATGGCAACCCTAGCTCAGTACTTCTGCATCTGAGGGTTGTTAGATTAATTTGTTTTTTGTATTGCACGTTTCGGTGAATGCACGTTGCAGACTTTTTCACTGTTGTGGAGATACGTGGGCTACTCACAAATGAACTTCTGATTGGCTGTTAAAAATAAAAAGAGTCTTACAACTTCGTGAAGCTTTCATGGCTGGACAATGAGAGGTTCAAAGTCACATTGTGCCAGACATAACTGTGTTTCGTCCACCCAGTGTGTAAGCAACAAGGGATTTAAATGGACAGAATAACAGCATCTCCTATCAATCGGCGAGGTGCGGTCTATTATTCGCTTCCTGCAAGCAGGAGGCGTCAGTGGCACTGAGATTGAACATCAATTGTATCATGAGTGTGGGAGTTGGGGTATGAGTGATGGTGTTGTTGAGGAGTGTAGCAGAAAACTCAAGGCTGGTCACAAAGATGTGCATGGTGAAAGTGGACGAGGAAGACATTCAGATGTGAAAGATGAACTTGATCAACATGTCAAAACTGTGTACTTCCTGGATATGTGCCTCAGATTTCAAGGACAACCTTCCTCAGCATTGTCACGTAGGTATCAAACTAGGCAACCAATGTTCACAAAACGGAAGAAGGGATTTAGCCTTGACATTCCTTCAGCGGTATGAAGTTTCTAAACAGAATCGTGACAGGAGCCGAAACACAGGTGGCAACATGTGAACCCTGTAACTAAGGAACAGCCCAAATAGTGGGTGTACACTTATTCTCCCAATAAATCCAAAGAATCAAGCAGATATCGTGCAACCTCAAATTGATGGTTACAGTTTTTTTAGGGTTGCAAAGACATTTACAGAACTGATTTGATTACCAAGTGCATCATTCTCCTTCATGACAATGTATGCCCTTGTACTGTAAATAGAACAGAGGAAAGTCTCAGTCTTGATACCAAGGGACTGTCACCTGTTCCCAAGGATGATGGATGGCTAGGCTACCTATTCAGCACTTCATGGTTGATGATGATCTCGAGGATGCTGTCAACTGGCTGCAGCACCAGGCAGCATCATTCTCTGATGAACGGCTGAAGAAGGTGGTGCCAGGGTAAGATAAGTATTTGAATTTGGGTGGCGGCTATGCAGAGAAGTAATGTCAATGTGTAAGAACAGATTGAATACAACAATTTATCTATTTTTGTTATTTCAGTAGCTAATCAGAGGTCTTTTTTATACAAGCCTTATTTTCACAGAAACAACGGTAATTTAAGTAACTAACTGAATAAATCCCATATACGAGGGTAATCCCAGAAGTAAGGTCTCCTATTTTCTTAGAAGTACATAGACCTGTTTATTTCTACAGTGGTTTACATCAGTTTACAGCTTGAACATTTAGCTATTTTTCGACATAATCACCATTTCGGTCGATGAATTTTTGTAGACGCTGTGGCAGTTTTTGTATGCCCATGTCATACCAGCTCATCGCCATGCTGTTCAGAAAGTTATGAACCTCTTCTTTCACCTCGTCGTCGGAGCTGAATCGCTTTCCGGCCAAATGTTCTTTTAATCTAGGGAACAGGTGATGTCACTGGGCGCCAAGTCAGGACTATAGGGTGGGTGGGTGATTATGTTCCACTGAAACTGTTGCAGGAGAGCAACGGTTTGCCGAGCGATGTTTGGGCGAGCGTTGTCATGGAGAATGTGTACGCCTTTGCTCAACATTCCTCTTCTCCGGTTTTGAATTGCCCGTTTGAGTTTTTTCAGTCTTACAGTGCCTGTCGGCGTTAATTGTGGTCCCAGCGATTTAGCTCCGACGACGAGGTGAAAGAAGAGGTTCATAACTTTCTGAACAGCATGGCGACGAGCTGGTATGACATGGGCATACAGAAGCTGCCACAACGTCTACAAAAATGCATCGACAGAAATGGTGATTATGTCGAAAAATAGCTAAATGCTCAAGCTGTAAACTGATGTAAACCGCTGTAGAAATAAACAGGTCTATGTACTTATAAAAAAATAGGAGACCTTAATTTTGGGATTACCCTCATAACAAGTTCATGATTATCTGGGTGCAGATTACCCAGTTTTCGCACTATCTATACACAGACCGGCGTTTTTTTGAAAATGTAAAACGAAGTTTGAAGTACACTGGTGTGAAAAACTTTGGGACAAAAGTAACTATCGGGTGATGTATCAATGCTAAGTAACGTAATTCGATGGAACTTTGAGCATATATAGAAAGAAATGGTACAGTATAATACAGAAGTTAATGGAAAGAAATACGCAATGAGACGAACGGAAATGACACCTTTATTCAAAGACCTTAATTACGCTTAAGTCATTATTTATAGTGGTCTCCTGGACATTACAAAAAGGGGGAGATAGATCTTAGTAGGGTGCTTGATCACCACAAACAATGCAGCATGCTCCGTAATGATCTCTCACGCTGGACATAATGTTGATAAAGAATTCTTGTGGTATGGTGTTCCATTCCTCTGGCAGGGTAGCTGACACTTGCTGGATTGTCACTGGTGCATGTGGGCTCATTCCAAGAGCTGCTCTACCTTAGCTGTTCGATGAGGTTGCGCTCTGCCATAAACAAAAATGAAGTGAGGGCCAACTACACCCCAGAAAAGAAGCACATGGGGAAAGATACAAAGTTATAATTAAGTTCACTGATTAGAGTATGGGGTTCAAAGATTTGGATATCAATATGCCCATACAACATTACGCCTCTCCACATCATTACATCTGGACCACCAAAATGATCATTTCGACAACATTCTTTGATGCATTACGTGTTCGCATCTCTCGCCATATGTGGGAATATCCAGAATCACTACAATGCCTGAGTCTGCTCTCGCTCGAAAAGAGCACATGACCTCATTCCTCGTTGGTCCAATCCCCATGCTAGTGGCACCATTGCAAATGGTGCTGCTGATATGAGCGTGTCAACAGAACACAGTGTATTGGTTGTTGGGGCAGTCCTGTTAAATGTGGTCCTAATTGCTCATGCTGTTTGGTCTGGGTCTCTCCTTACCTGTTGCACAATGAGTTGTCGTCTACTGCTGTAGTTGACCATGGTCGACCACTTCCTCCCCTTCTGACAGCAGTGCCTGTAGTTGGGACCACATCACTTGCATGTGAAACAGTGCTTTGAGCAATATCAATCTCCTGGACTACACCCAAAACACTTCATCCGTCTTCCAGTTTCCCAATGATTATGCCCCATTTGAAGTCATCCAAATGTTGTCTCGCCCATGTTGTAATGAAATGAACTGAAATGATTTCATGGTATTATTATCGCCTGGGAGACGCCATCTGGGATTGTTCGTCTGCCTGGTACAAATATATTTGACACCACTTTGACGTCTTACATGTCGATGCAGATTAGATGAAATGATTAGGGCGACACAAACACCCAGTTCCCGAGCAAAGAAAATCTTGTCCTATGAGGAAATTCAACCTGGGCCCTCGTTATCTAGAGGCAGTGGCGCTAACCAATAGACCACAAGTTGTGGACATGTAGTGAAGAACACCACCACAGTGCACTTTAACTGTTAGCTGACTAACACACACTGTCTTCCCATTCCGTCAACTGCCTGGCACTGTAGAGCGCCCCATTTGACGCTATAGTTACGCTGAGCTCACGTCATGTGACGTCCAGTTTTCCATCCACAACTGGGAGACCTCTGGCAACCTATGCAATAAAATGAAACACCTACAGTCATCCTTACGATGCTATTTATTATATAGCTACCAGTTTCTGTGCGTCAGTACACCTGCTTCAGGCCTTATCTGACGCTGAGGGGATTAACTCAAATCGTATAAACAATTCCATCAGTGGCCAACATCTATGAACTGGTTTTCGCTGACTACCTGTAACAACGATGTTTCATCTCCAACCATCGACTACAAACTGACTGGAGAAACATACTGGGAACATATTCCTGCACTTTCATTCGTTTCCACTGAGTAATTAATACGTTATGGTACTTTATCTCTCTCATTCTTCAGCTTTGCAGAACAATGTATTATTTTATAATTATTATAAGCATATTCGTTGGGAATACACCATTATGCGCAATATTTATATTTTTCTGCCGGTATATGATGCAGGTGCTAATCCCATCGTCGGACAGTGGTGAAATAATTTTCGGTTGTTTCCCATTTCTTCTTCAGGTAAATGCAGGGATTCCATCCTTGTAACACGTCCACGGCTGATTTCTTGTCATTATTTGCATAGCCCTTTCCCGAGCTGAGCTGATAAAGGTCGACAACTGCCAACTCATTCAAGCCGACAGTAAAAGAAAGTTATTTTGGTTTTCGTTGGGACGAATCCCTTCAGGACTCTTGCTCCGTGTTGACATGAGATGACCGGATGCTGTTAAACTTCGCCTGAAGGAACGTATTGTTGGTCGAAGTTTTCTAGGCTCGAACAGGCTTAGATAATTCTGTAGTTTCTAACGATGATAATTGACAAGGACGTTGATCTGTATCACATAGTTTTGCTGAAGTTACGGTCTGTTTACATGTGACAGGAAGACGACAGATGAACGGAAATGCGTTAACGATCGAAAAGAAGTGACAAGTTACAGAAAACTTCATCCGGATTATAGAATAGGCACACACAGCAAGAGAAAAAGAAAGAAAAATGTCGAAATTTTGCAATTAAAGCTGGCACTCGAGTTAGACCATCACAGCATGAAGTGTCTATAAACTTCAACTTTGCAGAACTAGCGGCTCCAGTAGAAAACAGAAGGCTTTCCCGAGTCAGGCTGGATCTTAGTAGAGAAAGTGGGAGTTCCAAGAAACACTGAAGATCGAACGAAAATTTTGTACGTCAGGTTGGATGAGTCAGGACAGGCGTCGCTACAGTATTCATGGAACTGCTGTTCAGGACGAGAAGCTTAAAAGTTATCAAACATGCAGCTGATGCTTTTTGTCGTTAAATCTTCACACACATGGAACAGAACAATTTTTTTTTTTTTTAGGGGGGGGGGGGGAGAGGGCGGGAGATCCATAAGGGGGATGTATGTGTCATGATCCCCCACAACTGCCCCCTCCCCTGCCCCCTGGCCTAGGTCTCCCATAAAGAACATTTCACTAAAAGCTTCTATATTTTTATGTACAGAAATTTTTAAGTTTCCTGGATACTTTTAGGGAAATTAAGTAGCATGTACATAGCCTAAGAATGAGAACGAACTCTAAAAAATTACATTCTATTTTTAGCATATGATACTTTTCAGATGATTGCATGAGAGCTAGCCGCCATGGAGGTGCATGTGGACTGACCGTCTGCAGTCAGCAATCCAGTAAAATAGACATTTACGTTCATGGACCGGCCATATCTAGGGTCAACAACAAATTGGACAGGGTTCTTGAGTCCACAGGTAGAACCAGCAAACCACAGAAAATTCCATAAGTCGAGACTTTCAGAAATTATACTCCACTATGGAAGAAACAATTAATTTCCTTATTTTAAGCGGAAACTAGTGCGGGAAACAGCATTTCTCTTATTTGCCCGCTCGCATGGCTTGCCTGCAGATCTGTGTTCACAGTCATAGGGCTAGCTGAAATACTGATAATTATGAAAGCATACTTCGATTTTGTTTCCTGCAAATTATTATTCTTTTAAGTTTGTTATATACGTGGAAGAGGATGTAGATCAAGATGAGATGGGAGATATGACAGTACGAGAGGAATCTGACACAGCACTGAAAGACCTAAGTTAAAACAAGTGCCCTGGAGTGGAAGACAATCCGTCAGAACTGATAGCCGACCATGTCAAAACTATCCCATCTGGTGTGCAAGATGAATGACATTGGCGAAATACCCAGAGACTTCAAGAAGGATTTAATAATTCAAAGAAAGCAGGTGCAGATAGGTCTGAACATTAACAAACTATGAATTTAATACGTGATGGTTGCAATAACGCGATTTCTTTACATAAGAATGGAAAAACTCGTAAAAGACAACCTGGGGGAGGATCAGTATCGATTCCAGAAAAATATTGGAATACCAAGGCAATACTGACCCTACAACATCCCTTAGAAGATAGATCAAGAAAAGTTAAACCTACATTTATAACATTTGTAGACTTAGAGAAACAATTTGTCAAAATTAATTGGATTACTGTCTTTGAAATTCTGAAGGTACCAGGGTTAAAACACAGGTAGCGAAAGGCTGCTTGCAACTTGTGCAGAAACTGGACAGAAGTGATAAAGAGGTGAGAGGCATGAAAGAGAAGTAGTGGTTGTGAACGGAGTGAGACAGGGTTGCAGCCTGTTCCTGATGTAATTCAGTCCATACACTGAGCAAGGAGCAAAGGTAACCAGAGAAAAATTTCGAGTACAAATTAGAATTGAGGGAGAAGAAATGAAAACATTGAGGTTTGCCAATGCAATGTAGTTCTGTCGTGGAAGAGCATTTGAACGGAATGGATATAGTCTTGAAAGGAGGGTATATGATGAACACCAACAAAAGCAAAACAAGGATATTAGATTAGGAAACGAGAAAGTAAAAGTAGTAGTTGAGTTTCGTTATTTGGGCGATGGGTGAAATATAGAGAAGCTATAAAATGTGGACCTGGCAATGGTAAGAAAAGCATTTCTGAAGAAGTAGTTAACATCGAATACACATCTAAGTGTTATAAAGCTATTTCTGAAAGTATTTGCCTGGGGTGTGGTCTTGTATGGGAGCGGAACATGCAGCTTAGACAAGAAGAGAATAGAGGCTTTTGACATGTGGTGCTACAGATGAACGCTGAACAATTGAGTAGATCATGTAACTAACGAGGAGATACCGAATAGAACTGGGGAGACAAATTTGTGGCACAATTTGACTAAAAGATGGGATCGATTGATAGGGTACAATCTAAGACATCAAGGGATCACCAATTTAGTACTGGAGGGAAGTACTGGGGGGAGGGGGTTAAAATGTAGAGAGAGAGACCAACAGTTGAGTACAGTATACAGATTCAGAATGATGTAGGGTACATTAGTTATTCGGAGATGAAGAGGCTTATACAGGATAGAGTAGCATGGATATCTGCAGCAAACCAGCCTTCAGACTGACGACGACAACAACAACAACAACAACAACAACAACAAAATGAATAACAAGTTGTGCTAAAGTGATGTACCAAGCGTCAGTGTAGGCAAGTTGTTGTTATTACATAAAACATACTGTTATTATTAAATCCTAGTCAACTGTAATATCTTGAAGTGGGAGTGGCAGGAAATTACGTTTGGACGACGAGGTAGAGGACGAAATAAATTGTGACCCATAAGAATTCAAACCTGGATCCGTGCCATTAGCACTAGAGGCGTACTGCCGATACTAACTTGGCCTGAAGCGCATGCTAATTTTGGGTTATCCGTGGTGTTTCTTTTATCTACGCAATCTCAGTTCCGCGGTTACAAGGATATTTGGGAGCTTGCTGTAATTATTTCTCTGCAACGAGCCGCCAGTAATCATCCGTTACTCGCACTAAAATATTCGGAAAAAATACCTAAACAACCCTCACAAATTTATCCATGTACTTCGGTTTCACCCTGCAGGGCTCGATAACATTGCCTTGCTAACAACGAAGCATTGTTTTTTACCTGTTATGAACGTTTTCCGCCGGATCTGTGAGGCCTATAATGTGAAGTGGATCTTCTGCATCGGACAGAGGAGCCACCGGCGGTTGCTGACGTAGCGGCTGCGGAGCTGGCCACGGGGAGCCAGCGGACGGGGCGCATGGCGTTCCGCCACCACCCCCTGGCGCCGCCCCCGTCGTGTTGTCGGTGCGTAGCAGCCTGCCGACGAAGGTGGACCGCGGGGCCGCCACCATCAACCCGGCGGCTAACCCCAGCACGACGCCCAAGGCAGCGCTGGCGCCGCGACGCCGCCTGGCGCCAGCTGCCATGCCGGCGGTCCGCCGCGACGGCGGAGGCGGCAGCGACGCCGAAGGCCGGAACGTCAGCAGCTCCGTGCTCGGGTGGCACAGAAAGGCGTCGCTGTCGCCCGGGTGCCGATGCGCCCGGCGCTCGCGGCCGGTGGCGACCATGGCGATGCGGACGGGCCGCCGCCTCGCGTCGTACTAGCGTGCAGACGAATTTCCACTCGGCGCAGCACCGACCGCGCTTGTAGTTGTCGACCGCACCGCTGTGCCATTATTCAAACACTGTCTACACGCCTTGTTCCGCTGCTCTCATGCGTCAGCCACATTACGCTGGACACAATCCAGTGGACGACACATTTCGTGCCTCCAAATTAAGACTTAAGCGTCGCATATTTCCTCGCTCCGGCTTTATTGTCAACACCACTACTGGCAACTTCGTTTTCCTGTGCTCCTGCAAGAACAAATATTCTGAACCAAATGACGCTTCTTAGGCGTCACAAAATGTGGGTTCTACTGCTGAAATCCTTTCTGGGACACCTAATGTCTACAACTCTGACATCTGCCGTTTCTGAGGTTTCCATAATGAGACTGTCGCATTAGGCATAAACAAATGACGCGAAACAGCAGAATAATTATTTACACCCCAGTACGCAATCAGGTAAGCGTTTAATCCTCGGAACACATACTAAACAGATCCCATTTCATGCTATTACGAGCAACAAACTCAACCTTAAGTCGGACACTACAACAGACAGTTGTGTCGAAGCACTTGTCAGATTATAATATACTGTCTGAAAGGAAAACTAATTTCTGTGAAAAGGTAAAAATTAGTTTATCATTTGATCAGGCATATAGTTCATCGCTTAAGCCAAAAGAGTGGATACAGATCCGTAAAACTATTCCATCACTCGCAGACGTAATGCGCCTCGCCGACGCATCGCACGGCAATACAATTTTTGTTCGATCCGCTAGGTGGTGCGAGTGCGCCATGTCATCGTTCTGCGACTCAGATGGCCGCGCCATCTTCTAACAGAATTTTGAACGAGCTTGTACAACCGAGATTGGTAACGTTTTCAAATCACGTATACATTTTGCTTTATTCGAGACAATAAAATTTTTATGATCACCTATATTAAAAGCAAATTAGTCCGAGAATTAAAACATGTGAAATGTGAACAGTTGTTAAAATATGTTAAAACTATAAACTTACGTAATTAATTTTGTTTCATTATAATCGGGTTATAGTTAGATAATAAAATTGTGAATTACAGATATTCGTATTATATAAGTCAGTCTTAGCGTTTTATCGGCTTATTCTATAATTCTTCTCTTTAAACATAATTTTAAGGAGCAGTGTTTTGACTACTTCCTGGGCGCCATTGTGGTGCTGATTGTCGCGTTCGTGGTCGATATCTTTACGTTCCTCCATATTGGCTTTCTTTCCCGAGAAAGCCATTTTGAGGTGAGGTGTTTGTTAGACGTAGAAGCACTAAAAGAGGAGCTTTATTAAGGACTGAGTTCCGTACAAAACATGAAAATGAAGACAGAAGTGGATAACGACGATAAAGGGTTAGTAGGACATAAGGAATGGTGCTTAAATGTAAATGATTCTGAAATGTAATAATATTGCTATTGGCGGTAGTAGCCGCCATTAACGATTTGTGTATAAACGTAACTTGTGTAAGTGTTGTATGGCTTTTGCTGTTTAAAAAACGATTGTAGTGATTTTTGTGTTTTGGGTTGAGATAATCCTGAACAGAGTGGTTGTATAGACTTACCTACGCGTAGTACGTGTGTGCCACGCTACACGTGTTGGTATGTTAATTCGTGGACAATTTTGAATTATTTCAAATTGGTTAGAGAGTATTGCTGTTGAGCCAGTTGAAAGTTGTCATATATGTGGATAACTTGAATTAGAGATGTAAGAGTCACCGGTTTGAATTTAGGATGGTTGATCGTACTCATTTCTAGTAGCTGTAAGAGCTTCTACATTGAATATCGCCGATTTTATTGTGAAGATCGCGGTTCGTTGTAAAATTTGTACTAACCCACTCGTGTATCTCCTTTCTATTATCTTCTGTAACAATTGTCTTGGGGGGGGGGGGGGGGGACAGTACAGTCCTAACGTCTGTATGTTGGAATGGACCCAGTGTTTGCATTAGTTTAAAGTAGTGTGATAAAATATTGTATTGAGAGCTTTGTGGTAAAAGACGGGTAAGTTTTTTGGACCTTAATTCTATGTAGTTACTGATATGTGAGAGTGTGCATACAACACAGATATTTTTAGTGCTAGATGTGTTGGTAGTCTGGTGAGTTTGTGATAACTAATTAAAACATTTTGCTGGCCATTCTGCTAATGGGTGAAGCTACTTTTATTCGTGATGGTATTAGCATTTGTAAATCACACGTATTTTGGATTGATTTGGCACAATGCTGAAGGCTTCATAGTAGCCTTCGTGTTAAATGAACACTAATTATTGCAGTGAGAGGGCTTGCTTTGTTTACATATCTTGATGGGTTTGATTTAGACATTTCTTATGGATAGTAATGCACAAGTAAGGTAAATATCACTTAAGTTCCTTGCCATCTTTATTATAATGGCAGCAGTTTACTTTTGAAAATTTTTGTGAGTGGCAGATATACCTGATTATTACAGGATAGTTTGTTTCTTGTAGCTGTGTTCACATGATTGGAGAGCTAACAGGTAGTAGAAACAAGTAATATACCAAATGACGGAGTATACTGTGCGTGGAACGTTTGATGTTAATTTGTTGGGGGGGGGGGGGGGGGGGACACGGTCAGTGTTTCTTCAAAAGAGCACTGTCGTTCTTGTAAGTGTGTAATCCCCAATGTACATTGCACAGGACAAGTGAGAGAATATTTGTGAATTTAGGAAATCTCTCTGTACTGGTTGAAATTCTGCACAAGTTTTTGTGGTTCACTGTAGATCATGGAGGCCTATATAAAGTTACATTGCCAGGTAATAGTTTGAGGGTGGTGCTTGTTCGCTAACATTGCAGTGTATGTGGGTAACATCTGTTGCACACGAAGATGAGGTTTAAGATGGAGTAGCAGTTGATTTTCAGTACTCAGTAACATAATTTGATTGCTTTAGCTCAGAGCAAGTGAAGCTTATTATTTCTGGCCTAATCTTTGGCGGTGGTTAGGCTAAAGATGTCACCAAGATCAGTTTCTCTCATTACAACTTAGCTTACAGTGTAACCTTGTATGCACTAATCACCAGTTGAAGCTGTTCCACTTCGGACCACCAACTATTCCAACTTCAGCAATATATCAGTATTTAGTAAATGCTGTGATCACACATAACCAACATTAATACTACAGAACTTGCAACAAATATGAGCTCCTCATAAGCATAAGCTATAGCATATTGCCTTACTCCAAATGCATTTTAAGTTCAATTTTAGCAAAACGTTTTCCTTCACTTATACATTGTTCCAATCAATATCATGAAAACCCTTTAGGGATTTGGAACAAGTAAACAGAAGTGGCCCCTATATGGTAATTTCGCAAAGTATACTAGCAATAAATTGGGACTACTGGTAGTCTGTTTGCATCAGTAGTAGGAATTATGGCTAGTGTGTGGTATTGAACTGCGCTGATACCTTTGTTGTAGTGTCCCTGATCTGTAGTGTTGCTTGATGTTTGTTTGAGTGGAAGGTGATATGTTGGTAGTGTGTGATGAAGCTGATGAATATTAAGGTGAGATAAAGATAGTGGTAACAGATTGATCTGTAGTATAGTATAATGTTGGGATTTCTTCTATATTTAATGTACATTGCCCAGGTGGAACATAAAATATTCAGGGAGATGAAAGGAATGATCATTTGAAGTATAATAAATATGTGATCTGAAATGCATGCCTTAAGAGCTATGAGCACTTGTTCATCTTTGCTATAGCAGAGCACCTCTCTTCTGAACATGTTATCATAGGTCTTTAAAATATGCATTTTAGAGCCCATGTTTACTAGACTACTTTGCTTTTAATGATTATTCCTGTCATATCCCTGAATATTGGCTGTATGTTCGGGGCACCATGTATATATAATGCATCTTCTGCCATAAGAATTGAAACTAAGGTAGAAATTCACAGAACCCAAATTGAATTTAGTCTCAAGTGATGTATATTACCAACATTCATAGACCTTGAAAAATGGAAGGGGGTGTAGATCATGTAACTTGTAATTACATAAATATATTACTTTGTGTTTAGAAAACAGCTATTTTCAGGAAAAACACTGTGTCGTCCTTTCATTATTCACTTGCTGTTTCTACTTAATACCTCAAAACATTTGTGTAACTAATCTCAACAGTATCAGGTTTCTATACACTGAAAGTCAAAATCTATTAAATATGAATGTTAGAGATACAGAGCTTCCCGTATTTAGTCCAGTTCTGATATAAAGCATTGTCTTTAGAGAAATAAATATACTAATTGATGGTTCGTTGGCAGATTCTAATTTTGTGGTTATTCTATTTGTATTTTTTCTTGCAGGAAACTGTTCGTTGGTGGTTTGAGCTGGGAAACAACACAAGGTTGGTTTGTCAGTTTTGATCAGTCTTAGACTAAGTTTAGGTAGTAATGTAATATTTCTAATAGCTCTTTTTCTTGTATTACAGAGAATCTCCAGAGGTACTTCTCACGTTATGGGGAAGTGATTGATTGTGTTGTTATGAAAAACAGTGAATCTGGTCGCTCTAGAGGATTTGGGTTTGTTACCTTCTCTGATCCAGCAAATGTATCTCTAGTGCTTCAGAATGGACCACATCAGTTGGATGGCAGAACAGTGAGTTTTTGCACATATGTACTATTCAAATTAGTATAGCTATTCTGATTTTTGTTCTGCAGGTCTTGGTTTTCTTTGAATATATTTTTTTCTGTAAAAGTGAGAATACAAGGACTTTGCTTTTCATTTGTCGATTTATGGTTAAGGTACCATTTTTAGTAGTATGTTGAACTAATTTCATCCTTTGAAATGATGATTGATTTGTGACAGAAGATGCTTACATCAGTTTTCTGCATGAAGGTGGAGGAAGTTAATGATTTAAGATACTATGAACTATGATCTTCACTTGCCTTATTTGCTGATGACAGCTTTCTGGTGTTTCAGAGAAATTTGCAGTATTTGTTGCTCAGATAGCTTTTGGATTTTTCATTTTGAATTAGTATGTGCAAAACATGATACTTAAAATTACTGAAGGTTTTTAAAACATCTTTGCTTGACCCCATATTTAACCCAGTGTTTGTGGCAAATCTCAATGTAAATTTGCAAAAGGTGTATTGCATATTGGGGGCAGGGGGGGTGGGGTGGTTCAGAGGTATTGGGACACTTGACTCATTGAGTTAGCAACACTGAATGAAATCATAATCTTACAGTGCCTATAAATTGAAGGGTTTTTTTTAAAACTGTACTCCGTTAAATTTTACTAGCAACTTTCAAATTTTGGTCATTCCTAAGTGCATAGCAGATGAGGATACATCATCCTTAATTGATAAGATGATGGATCCACATTTAAAATGCAAGGGGATGAGCGAAGCTGGAAACTAGGCAGTACTTTCAATAAATAATTCTATTTTCGAAATGTTAACTGGAAGTAGATATGTGTTGTTTTTCTTTCAGGCAATCCTAGATTACACTCTCCTTCATCCATTTTTATAAAATTACATCATTGAGAGGAACTGTTAGTTCACTAAGTAAGCTGACACATGTAACACATATATGGCTGCCAACTCTTATGCATTGCCAATAATTATTGCAGATTTATCACCTTAAGTACAAAGTTACGGAAGTTAGTAAAAACTATGGGAAAAGACATTGTGCAATATTTTGATTTTAAGAAAAAATGAAATGTACTATTTACATTTTGCTAATCATATGCTGCTAAAATGTTTTGTAGCTTGTAATTTTTTCCATCCTGAGTATTCATTAAACCTCTCTATGAATGATTTTGTCACTGTGACTTACTGAAGGCATGTTGACATGGAGCCTGAAGTGGGTTCTCCAACATTGCAGTGTTGCAGGTAAATAAAAACTATTCTGGCTATGCAGCAATAACAGCAGGATTCATCTGACTTTGGAAAAACTTGTCAGCAAGTTCTGGTAGCTGCTGCCCCATACGAAATTACAATGACAACAAAAAGAATTGACACTTCCTATTAGCCATGAATGTATGTGGAAGGCAAAAATGTGGATGTGGCAAGATGTCATCAACTGTAGATTCCCCTGTCGCTTCCATTGGAAGTGTAACATTGAGGCTGAAGTATGTTCTTCATTTAAGAAATTAGATTAATTTTAATATTAGAATAATAAATCTATGATCTCAGCAAGGGAGAGGGAAACCATGACCATAGGTACCAGGTGCACAAAGTTATAGAAGCCCTATCATTCCTGTAAGAACATCTGTACCTCCAAGTACCTATCAAAGACCATAAAGCGCACTACAACTTGGTAATAAAACCCTCTGCGCTCTATGCCAGAGTGCCTTTTGATGAATTGAAAGGGCCCACTCAGGAAACTAGTACTTAAAAGATGAAGATCGTGAGGAGAATGCTAGGACCCGTAAGAGTGGAAGGTGGTACCTGTGGAATCTGGCACAACAATGAGCTCTATGAACCTCAGGAAGACAGTCATGTTAAGAGGGCCTTCTGTGGGCACATGACCTGCCTGAATCACTCCAGGCTCACCAACAGGATCCTCACAGTGACAAGTAGGGGAAAGGTATCCAAAGCCAAGTAGACCACCTCTGTTGAATCAGACTTAGGTGAACTGCAGATCCTATTAAAGACAACTGAGAATGGCACTCAATACCAACAGGCCATCTTGCAGGGAGTCTTCCCACTCTCTCTCACAAGAAAGAATTGTACATGTACCACCAGACTTAGTGGGCAGATGAGAGGAAGCAGGCTCACAGCCAGAAGGTGAAGGCAAACTGGGCCAAGAAAAAGCAGAAGACCCTAGCTGAGAGTTAAGACGAGCCTCTTGGTCCCTAGTAGGCCGAAACGAATTGAAAGAAAAATATAATCTTTTAAACATACCTTATTTGAGGGTGAGAATATATATATAGTAGAAAGAAACATTCCACATGGGGAAAATACGTATATAAAAAACAAAGATGCTGTGACTTACCACACGAGAAAGTGCTGGTAGATACACACAACACTCACACAAAAACCACTGTATACATATCCATCTGCATAGATACTCCGCAAGCCACTGTGCAGTGCTTGACTGAGGGTACCGTAGCCACTGAGGCTGGACGGCTCCCTTAACATGTCATCTTGTTTTGCCTGTTGGCGATTTGACAACTCACGTGTATGGTTAGTAGTGATCTATCCTTTTCATAAGACTGTTTTGCATAATTGATTTTCCATTGTTTAGTAAACGTATAACAACTACATAAGACTTATGAATCCATTGCCTTTATAAATATTCTTTCCTTCTACAAGTGAAGCAAGCTGTTGAATTTGGGCAGATTGAGTGCAATTGTAGAACTGTCGACTTCAAAGTAAGTCAGTTGATTAAAAGGTTACCGAGACAGTCAGAATGAGACAATTTACATTTTAGGGATTGAAAATAATCCTTAGTTGTCTTCTGTGTTTTCAAACTTAAAGTACTTCCTTTCTAACCCTCATAGTATGAAAGTACTTCTTTCCATTTGGTATTCTGTAAAATACTTTCTGAATGTTCACAGATTGATCCTAAACCATGCAATCCTCGCAGCCTGCAGAAACCAAAGCGAAGCAACAGCTTCCCCAAGGTATTCCTTGGTGGTCTACCTTCCAATGTTACAGAAACTGATCTCAGGATGTATTTCTCGAGGTTTGGAAAGGTGATGGAAGTGGTCATTATGTATGACCAAGAGAAGAAAAAGTCAAGAGGTCAGTGAAATCTGTTCCATCAAAATTACAAATAATGTCTGCCTGTCTTGACTGTGTTAGTTCAGATTGTGTTATAGATACATAATCATAGACTAAAGCACAATGGGAGGAAGTTCGCAGTCAGGACTGAAACTGGTTGAAATCAATTAAAACTGCTTCTGAAAATTATTTTAAGTCACTGGTAATGTATTATATTATGGAAGATAAACATGACCTTTCCTTTCTTTGGATAACAACTAGTTGATACGGTTTCACTTAATGTAAATAAAACCATCCTACCTAATGGAACCTGTAAACCTTGTTTGAATTGTCATAGTAATTTTCCTCTTTGACTATAAAATTTGTAGACTGTCATGTGGCGGAGTTCATAGGAAAAGAAATAATTCTTAATCTCCCTTTACCACTAATCTATAGTCTTCAGTTAGAGGGCATTTTCCAGTTCCTCTTTAAAGTGGGGACAAATTACATAGGGATAAAGAATCTTAAGATTCTAAACATTGTAAGTAGGAACAGAGTTTCTGTGTTTCAATTGATATTGGTCTTATATCCTTCACATTGATTGCCAATTATTCCATTCTATGGAAATTCACCTACAGAAAAAGTTAGTGATGTTTCCAGCACTCTACTGCTCTTCTTATAAATAATTGAAATAAATTTCATATGGCTTTGTTTTCTTGACTAATTAGCACAAAATGTTTGCACACTCTGTTCACTTAACATTCCATGTCTGTTTAATCTGGTATTTCTTTCAACTATTGTGTGCTGTTCATCAGATTTAAGCCTGGAGCTTGATACCAAAGATGTCACACTATCTTTTCCATTGGTTCTGTAAATTATTTTCATTTTGCAGGTTTTCTGCTTGTCTGTCATTTGTCTTTACAAAATAGTTATTGTGAACTGTTTGTGGTAGCTGTGCATATGTTTGGCTGACAGGACAGATACTTTACTTCTCAGACTGATAAAGTGGACTGGCTATTACATTCTGTTAGCATTTATTTGGATCTTCTGAATGAATCAGTGTGATAGATCAAGCACTGAGAGAAGACCTTTGTCAAATTGATTCCTGCATTTCACATTAAAGATTAATTGTAAATATTGGTGTTTCTGGTGTGAATTCTCATGTATGGCCTGTTAACTTCAATGGGACAAAAGTATGGGTGCACATGTGTGGCAGTCTGTCGTAGGTTTGGACAATACACTTATTCTCATTCATGCGTTTTGTCCCACTGTGGTTGGGTCCTCATGTTCTGGAAATTAAACCAATTGTGTAGTCAGCATTATAATAGGCTTTAACTATAGCTGCTATTGGCTTTACATATGTTGAAATTGTTAAGGAAATAAAAATACCAGGAATTCTTTTATAATATTGAGCACATACGTAGTTTCTTATTTCAGTTCAAATTTACAACCATTGCCATGAGTTTGGTTGTCCAGGTAAACATTAATACTGTAAATGCATTGGGAAATTGTTCAGTTTAACTTAAAATTTTAAATTTATGAATAAGAATTTCAGTAAATCTGCACAGCCTTGAAAGCTAAGTATTAGTTTCCTGAAGTTTATATATACATATTTTGAAAATTGTCTTCATGTTTATACTGTCAGTTGTCTGTGCAGTTTTACTGTATGTTGTCAAAGATTTTGAATACAGTACAATTAAAGTTTTTAATTGTAATTATGTTTATGCATGGATTTGCTAATAAACTCCTTTGTGTGTGGCAAGAATATCTGACGGTGCATACCCACTGTGTTTAAATTTCACGTATCAGTGGGGTTGCACTTTCTGATATATCTTGCTTCTGTATTGAAGTTTAAATATTTAAATGTTCTGTTTTGTCTTTTATTAGGTACATCTGATAAAAGAAATTTTTAATGTTTCATGCTTTGGGGTGTTCACTGCTGCCAATCTGTTCTGCATTGAATTAATTTGAGATACTGAAAAGAGTAGTTGCTCTAACCTCCCCAAATGCCAGATCCTTTGTGACCTTGTTCCTTTTACCAATTGGCATTTTGAAAATGTGGCAATATTTAGCCATAGTTATACTAAGTATAAAGTGTTACGCTAATGTTAAGGGCTCAATGAATAGTAGATAGTAATCTAAATTACTTTTATGCATTACCTAAGCCTAAGTTAAGTACTTTAAAAGTAGGCTAGTTAAGTCTCATGTTCGGCCTTCATTGTTTTTGACACTGATGATGGCTATGAAGACATTGCTTCACTTAAGCCCTATCAGTTCTGAGGCTGAATCAGTTAACCCTTAACAAAGTGATATATAATGTGGCATACCGACATTAGGCAGCAGTGTTGTAACCCAGCGTAATGAAACCCAACTAGCAGTTTTTTCTGAAGTCTGTTTGATTGCTTGGTGTGACACAATAGGATTCGGGTTTTTGTCCTTCGAGGACGATGAAGCAGTGGAACGATGCGTAGCGGAGCATTTCGTCAACCTGAACGGCAAACAGGTATAATTTTTGGTGCCGTTTTCTTGAGACGCTGTATTAAAAACACAGTTGTGTCATACAACTTCCCCATTTATAGTGGATGTATTAATGTGTAAGCTTAAGGTAGAATTAAATTAATTTACTACTGATGCTGTTACTTACTTAGCAGTAAACCATAAATATCATAAGATACAGTAAGCAGTTTGTTTACAGGGTGGTTCAACACCAGCATGACACCTTAGTAATTAATTGATAAAATTTTATTTTTATAGATGGAGATATTACAAATGCTTACTGTTCTTAGAGTAGGTTGAGGCATTCTTCACTAATATAGTGAATATGCCTTTTTGTATTTCATTGTGATCTCTCTGTAGCTTATCTGGCATATTTACACAAGCAGTGAAGAATTCCTGCATTATGTAGTGCTATTGTGGGGCTGGTTGTGTGACACAAACTGCTGTCAGTTGGGTGGTTAATGTTGGGTAGCCAGTGTTGTGCTTACCCTGCTTTGAATTTAATGAGTTAATCTAAATTTGCCAAGTTGCTTCCAAAATATTATAGAACTTCATTCATTTCAGTAGCATAGGTAATTAAAATTTGTGGCTTTGTGAAGCATAATGTTATAACTTTGAGAACTTTTTCTAATAATTACTTGGATATTTAAGTATTCAAAAGCCACTTTCTTCATTGCAATATTTTAGAATGTCCAAACATCCCACTTCAATAACATGATTGTGTTTAACTAACAGGAACTGAAATAATTCTTATGTGTAACTAGGTTGAGATCAAGAAGGCAGAACCTAGAGACGCAGGAAAGATGAGTGATGGACCACCAAACCAGTGGGGTCCACCACAAGGTCCACCAATGGGAATGGGAGGAGTAAGTTTTTTCTAAAAATATAGTAATTGAAAATACTTCGCATTGTTAATGTTTGTGGTGTTGATGCATTGTTACTGCTTGATGGATATTATCGTCCTCTTCCTCCACAGATCCAATTAAATGGAGTGGCAGAGTAATTACACTGGTTTCCCATTCTGTTGAACTAAGTCCAGATTATCAGACACTTCCTCTTTTGGTTTTCTGTGGTTCCTCTAAATTGCTTAAGGCAAATATCAGGAAAGTCATTTTTGTCAAGTGTGGAGTTTAGTCTGATCCGCACAGTTGATAGGCATAAATCTTTGTCTAACCTGCTGTCCTGTCAGGGTTTTACCACTAGGATGCATTGGAATGGGAATGAAAAACTGCAAACATAGAAGTAAGAGTGTGGAAGATGCACCAAGGAACAGATGACATGTCACTGTTGCCACTGATAAAATGGTGACTGCAAATCGCGATAAGATTTTGCAGGATTGTCTAACAACATTGCAGAACATTAAAACTGCATTTGGATTCACCCATGGGCATGCTCGTGACATTGTTGTGGGTATTTTAGGAATGCAGAAAGTTTCATATTGGTGGGCCCCGAAAAACTTAATGCAGATCAGAGACAGGAGGGTGTGCAATGTTGTGAAGAAATAGTCTGCCAATTAGCAGATGAAGACGGCTTTTTGTTGCGAGGTATGTGACAATGGGCAAAATGTGGGTTCACCACTTCGATCCTGAGGCTAAACAAAAGCCCCAACAATGGAAACGTCCTCCATCCCTTACCACAGAAAAATTCTGGGTACAATGATCAACTGGTAATGTGATGGCATTGGTCCTCTGGGGCTCTGAAGGGGTAATTATGGTGGATTACTTGCAAGAGGGTGTAACTATAAATGCATCGTAGTGTTACACCCTCCTGAGCTGAGAGAGATTAAAAAAAAAGGAAAAGAAAAAAAAAACCGGGAATTGGCGTGCGCAGTTCTTTCACAGCAGGACAATGCACACACACAAAACCTTCACAATACTGGAAAAATTGCATGACTGGGGGTTCGAATTGTTAAGTCATCTGCTATATTCTCCAGATTTGGCTCTCAGACTTTCTTTTCCCAAACCTAAAAACGACCTCAAAGGATGACAATTTGAAAACTATGCAGTTATTATGCTGTGAATGCTTGGTTGAACTCTAAATTTAAGACATTTTATTTGAATAGTTTGCAGAAGTTATCTGTGTGTTCCTGCAAGTGTATTAGTGTACATGGGTATTATATACAAAAATAAATTGGTGTTATAAAATTTGTCATTATTTGTTAGGCTAGAAAACTTTTCGACCCCCCTCCCCACCCCACCCTCGAAAGCAGATGTGGTTATCAGTGAGTTGAAATGGAAAATCATAATAGAAACCAATGTTTGACAATTTGCGCACAGCAAAATATTGATCATCTTTTGTCCTGAAAATTTAATGCATTCCTATTTACAGATTCACGAATTTGTCACTGTTTTGGAAACACTGAGTTAAAAATTTATAGAATGAAATTTTCACTCTACAACAGTGTGTGCGCTGGTATGAAACTTCTGGGCAGATTAAAACTGTGTGCCAGATTGAAACTCTAACTCGGGACCTTTGCCTTTCGCAGGCAAGTGCTCTACCGACTGACTTGTGCCCTGTCCTCATGAGTTAAAAATTCTTACGTAGATATTGTTATCTTAGATTGTCAGCCATACTTGAGTACAGGTCTGATAAAAATTATAGGAAATTGGGGGTTGATTCAGCAGATGAAGTTGATTCAGGCCAATGTTTGAGTTTCTCTGTTGGTTTTGGAGATATTTGCATGGATGAATGAAGGTAGTGGAACCACCATACATATGAAGCATTTGCCTAAAAGAAAAATATTGTGCCTATTTTAAACACATGCCCTTTGATTTACAATAATTTTTATCCTCACTTCCTTATTTTGTTTACTAAACCAATTTCTCTGGTATCACTTTCATTCATCAATCACAGGTACTAGTAAGTAAACTGATGTATGATGGGTGTTGACTGTATGTGCTAGCATAACAATGATAAACAAGTAGTCACCAAATGCCATAGGAAGTTGCAGAGCTAGGGTTGTTTTACATTTTAAAGTTATACCCAATGCTCATCACCATGCACCAACAAGTAAGTGCTTCAAATTGTGTGATGCATGCAGTTTGAGGAATTGTTGATCTTCAGCACATTCAAATACTGCCCTGAGTAATTGGGAAGCCTTCATTGCATTTCTCTTTTATGTACTGTAAGACTTGCTGCCCTAGTTTGTGAAACTTTGTTTTGGTCCCCAAAAGTTTGGTTGTAGAGTTCTAGCTTCAATTTACCTGAGTTCTTTATCTGAAATCACCTATGAATATTCACATGTGACATCAAATTTTGTGAATGTTGTGGCATATATTTGTGGTCTCTGCTTCATGACTCACCATTAACTTAAAATCAGCACCATATTGTCTGCATGAAGCAGTTGTGAAACACACTTGTACAGTGACTTCCCTGTACAGTTGACTTAATTACATCTGTTACTGATGGTACATATTATATTTCTTACAGTAGCCAGACTGAATGACAAACAGTGCATTGTCATGTTGTGTGTATCTGGCTGAAGTGACAGAAATTGTGACACTTTGGTCTAACAGTGTTCTGGCCTTAAAAATGTGTTGTGAGCTGTAGCATCTTTAGTGTCTTTCTGAAGCTCATGTTTATTTGTTGTGCTGTTTAGTGTTCGGTGCTAACACACTTTTGTTTATTAATTTGTCTGCCATAGGAATGTGTGCTATTGTTGTCTTGTCAAGTTTTAAAGTAAGCTCAATTCTGATTAAATATTGGCCTCAGGCATAGAGCAGTTCCAGCATACATGTTCATAAAAAGCCAAAGTACTCCGTACACATTCCCACAGTTGCAATCACGAAGAAATTTGGTGCTCTGACCACTTCCTTTGCCATATTTGTACTATGCTTGGCTAAGCTGTTCCCTCTCCAACCCTTCCAAAGCCTTCATAATATGTCTGTTACTCCAGTTACCAAAACATCTGTAAATGTGAAATGATCTGTGTTAACCTATTACACAGTGTAAAAATGTTGATTTCAGCAGTTATAGATTGATACCTGAATATAAGACAACACTATTTTTTGTATGATGAATTTCGAAAAAAAAACTTGTTATCAAGTGAAGGTCATGACAGATGAGTGAACATTAATTCAGAACTGAATTTACAAAAGATCTATTGAACATCCTCATGTTTAAATATTTCACATATGAAAACATTTTTTTAAAAATCAGAGTTATCTCGTGTAGTGGATTGTAAGGTGTGTGCCACGAGGAGCAGCTTTTCAAAATGCATAATATCCACTGTTGGATAAAATTGCATGAGATAAGATACGGTGTATGTTCTATCTCACTCAACACATGCTGTCATACCCCATCGAAATGCATTGTTGGACCAAATTTAATGAAGCGAAACATTTTAGCTGACCAACAATTGAACAATTTGTATTAATTTAGAGTATTACAGCATTGTTGTGTGATATTGCGAACTACTCAGTGCATTAGCTCAAAATAGCAAAAGCCATTGTCCGAAATAGCCTCCATCAAAAGGCATATTGTCCAGTAGAATACAACACAGTCCTCAAATCTTGGGGAGGGGGGGAGAACCTTGTAATAAACATGGCTACCAACAGCCCTGAGTATTTTATGCAAAATGTACTCTTTGGGACACTTTTGAAAAGTTGCTCCTCATATAAGAAGTGTTGTACTTGTAAGTTGTGAAATCTGTGCTATAAAATTCCATTTGGATTGACAAATTTGTAACTGGAGTTTAGTTCATTTCAAAGCTAATAATCAATAGGTGTTCAAGGATTCTTTGCAAGTGATGGCATGGTCTAGCAAGTATTTTGGCACATTGTTGCAGAGAAGTGTGCTTTGCTCTTACTTTATCAGCAGTTACTATTGTTGAAAGTCCTTGCCTTATGTATTACAGTTACATAGAATGAATGGAGAGTAAAGTATCTTCGTAATGAACTGTTACCACAGATTAATAAATTTTCTCTTCAGTGTTTGTACAATAGAATGCTTACGCTTCTTTGTTTATATTGTCAGCTTTTGAATAATTATTGTCTCTGTTTCAAGAAAAACTGTTTTAAGGAGTGCATGAAGAACATGTTGAATAACATAAAACAATTTTTTGCAGGGAATGGGCATGGGTGGCCCAAATGGGCAGATGGGTGGTCCCATGGGAGGGCCAATGGGTCCAATGGGTCCTCCAGGAAACATGATGCAGGGATATCAAGGTTGGGGAACTCCACAGCAGACTCAGTATCCAGGTTTGTGTCATTAGTTAATACACAGTGCTCATTATGTGCACTAGTAAGGTATAGAAATTTAGGAAGCAGTTGGGGTAGAAATCAAAAGTGTGGCATTGTGTGATTTCAGGACATTGGGGGCCTTCCCCCTCGAATCAGCTGCCTGTTAATGGTACGTCTAGGAAAAGTCCATATCGGCCTGTTTCTTGATGTTCATTGCTTTAGTTTAGAAACCTGTAGAGTGGTTTGTAGCTTTAACTTAGTTCATTATTTAAGATTGTAGTGTGATGGAACTTTGAGATTTTTACACCAGAAACTATGAACAAGATATTGCATAGTGCCTTGACAAGTATGCAGATAATTTATAGATGTTTCATGATGCTATATATATATAGCAGAAAAGTAGTTTTTAATATTTTTTGGAATTGCATAGAGCATGAAGATCAAGAAGCAGATGTTTTTATTCACTAACTTCTTTTGGCCTATTGTAGCCATTCCTTCTTTCGTGCCAATGGTGGAAGGCACTTTCTTCTCAATAGATGTAAGTTTTCAGTTTATTTTCTGGGAAGCAGACAGCTAATTGCAATGTAGTTGCGAATAAACAGATCAAATTCTGGTACAGTTTGACGTGTTTTTCATCTGACATGAGAAAAAACTCAAAAGTAATAATTGGACTTCATACATCACTTCAATGAATTCACTCCATTACGCGCACACACACACACACACACACACACACACACACACACACACACACACAGTGCAAGAACATACCAATTGATTGCCATTAATATGCCAAGTTTCACTACAGAAGGCATTCAACGTGGTACATACAGTGAGTGATAGACTGGTATATTGGAATAATCTGTAGTTGAGCTATATTATCATAAATTGTATTTTTGAACTCTTTATTTTAGGTCATTCAGCCAATATCAGATAAAGTTAATGTTCGCAACGGAGAGAGTTCAGTTTTAACGCTATAACATCTCAAGCTTCATCATAGGAAAGTAAATGTTTGTTTCTTCTATTTGAAGTGGCAATATTCTAGCTTGATAGCACTGTGCATATATCAATTGCTCAGAATAAATTATTGTAATTTATTATTTGGTGTGACAAGATAAAAAATTAAGCAGTAGTTCACATTACAGTACTTGAGTGGGTGGCACATTACAGTACTTGAGTGGGTGGTTCAGTAATTGCAATATGAAGGTATTATGTCACTGTCTATGCAATTGTCCCAGGATGAAAATGATGGAAAATGAGTACACATCTGTAACCAAGTGATCAGCTTCCTGTTAGCAGTGCCAATGCAACTACAGAATTTTAAAGTCTGTAGTTGCATTGGCACTGCTTACAGGAAGCTGATCACTTGGAGTTATGGTGTGCTAGATGTCAGTGTTTGACAACTATATAAATGGATGAAACATTCACTGTTACTTCAAGTAATTACTGCATGAAGGGTAAAATTCTGATAGAACCGTTTGTGTAACATAACCTTATTTAAACAAAAAAATAGCAAAAGTGATCAAATACTCTGCTATTGCATACCGTATTTACTCGAATCTAAGCTGCACCTGAAAAATGAGACTTGAAATAAAGGAAAAAAAAATTCCTGAATCTAAGCTGCACCTGAAATTTGAGACTCGAAATTCAAGGGGAGAGAAAAGTTTTAGGCTGCACCTCCAAATGGAAACAAAGTTGGTCCACTGTAATATGAGACACAATTTGTCGAATGAATGACGATACAGCTACAGTAGTTTGGTTAGTCGTAAGCTTAGCAGTTAAGCTTTACCAGGTAGCAATTGCTATGTGTCAGGTGCTCCGTCCGTATTTATATGGGTACCCTTCCTTTTTCACGTGCTTCGTCTGGTTTGAATCGATTGCTTATTTTGTTTTGATAAGTGCCGTTTTCTTTATTATAGGTGTTTACGTCACTCTTAAGCTGAAAATGCATTACTGTACTGTGTCATGCATTGTTTGTCGCATTCTGATAGTGCGTGTTTACGGCCTGTCGCCGCTTGCGGCATTGGCTTGCTTTTGTGCGCGCTACCGCCGCTTACAATTAAAAAAAAGAGGAATCTTCTCATTAGCGAAACAATGGCAAGAGACTGATATTTGTTGTTACTTCCACTGCTGCTTTCTTTGATAATGATCAACAAGAACCAAATAATACAGTGCGTATGATAGAACATGTTCTGAACGCGAGTTAGGTGAAAATTTTTCTCCGTTTGAAAGTCTTTGTGGCCGCTTCTTTGGTACATCAAATTCTGCACAGAAATTAGTCATCTTAGATTTAAAAATCTAGTCAGTTGTCCTGCTTCATTTCTGACTGTATCACTATTACGCATAAGAATAATACGAATATATACATGACACGATATATATATTCTTCCGCGTTTGCCGTTGTCTCGCCCTAGTTTCGTAGTCTATTAGACAGACAGGATTTAAATGAGATAGCAGTAAACACGAAAGAATACATGGCAAAATGTTTATATTCGTATTATTCTTATGGTGAAGAGAATACTGCATGTGATTCACATTTCGTCAGGTTCCTATTAGCAACCATCTCTTCTCACAGGAAGGAAAAAATTCAGAACGTTGGCCTAGAGTTGGCCATATTGACAAACATCCCAAACAGTCTTGCCAGTCGGATTTTCGTAGTACATTGAAATTTTGCTACATTCGAAGATAAAAAATACGGAATTTGTATTTACTTCGTTGGATAATGTATGAAAATGCAGTGGTCGAAACTCGGGGCGGAGAAAAAAAAAGCTCGTCTTCCACCTTTTTTTAAAATTTATTTACTGAGGCAGAGGTTTTGGCGCCAGTATTTATCTTTGTGCCTATAAAACATGCATGTGTAGCACTACATATATTTGACCGCAGAAGTTAGTTGTGGCGGCACCTACCAATATTTTTCAGAACTTCCACTTGCTTTGCACTCGATTCTAAGCCGCAGGCGGTTTTTTGGATTGCAAAAACCGGAAAAAAAGTGTGGCTTACAAGGGAACATCCCCATCGCACCCCCCTCAGATTTAGTTGTAAGTTGGCACAGTGGATAGGCCTTGAAAAACTGAACACAGATCAATTGAGAAAATAGGAAGAAGTTGTGTGGAACTATGAAAAAATAAGCAAAATATACAAACTGGGTCGTCCATGCGTAAGATAGGCAATATTAAGGTCAATGTGGACGAGGAGCGCCGTGGTCCCGTGGTTAGCGTGAACAGCTGCGGAACGAGAGGTCCTTGGTTCGAATCTGCCCTTGACTGAAAATTTTGCTTTCTTTATTTTCGCAAAGTTATGATCTGTCCGTTCGTTCATTGACGTCTCTGTTCACTGTAATAAGTTTATTGTCTGTGTTTTGCGACCGCACCGCAAAACCGTGTGATTAGTTAAGGACGTGCCTCTCCAATGGGAACCGAAAACATTTGATCGCAAGGTCATAGGTCAACCGATTCCTCCACAGGAAAACACGTCTGATATTTTGTATACGACACTGGTGACAGCATGTGCGTCACATGACAGGAATATGTTGTCGACCCGCCTAACTAGTACACTTGGCGAATGGGTGAAAAGATTCTTCTACCTTGCCCGATTTAGGTTTTCTTGTGGATGTAACAATCACTCCAAAAAAAGTGATGAAAACATAAGAGTTTTTCACAAACTGAAAATAAAAAGTTAAAATTTTCGGTCAAGGGTAGATTTGAACCGAAGATCTCTCGTTCTGCAGCTGTGCACAATAACCACGAGACCACGGCGCTCCTCGTCTCATATTGTCCTTAATATTGCCTATATTACACATGGACGACCCAGTTTGTATATTTTGCTTATTTTTTCATAGTGCCACACAACTTCTTCCTGTTTTCTCGATCGATCTGTGTTCAGTTTTTCAAGGCCTATCCACTGTGCTAACTTATAACTAAATCTGAGGGGGGTGCGATGGGGATGTTCCCTCGTTAGATTCGAGTAAATACGATAAATGAGCAATGGACATGGATTCCCCCACACCCCACCCAAATGATGTGATATTGTTACCATGTTCAGCTCTGCTCACTATTTCGAAAATCCTATTGGCTGCCTGTGTACTGAAGTTGTGAAAGTGTGGGAAGAGGAATTTGAACAACACAAACAGAAAAAGTAATGGTACATCGTACATGTAATTGACAGCTGTGCATGTTTTTGTTTCAGTAGGTAAATTAGTTTAGACTTAAAATTTGTTATTGCATTAACAGATATTCATCTGTACTAGAAATAATTGCCATGGTATATAACCCAGTTTACAAAACATCTGCTATAACTACTGGTTAATAATTGGCAAAATTAAGAGCCATATGATCTAATAATTATTCTATTGTAAGAATTTGCATGTCAGTAAAAGCAGTGACAGGGCTTATCTGGAAAGTAACAAGTTGGTTTTGAAATGAAACTAGTGACAAAACTTTGAACTCGATTGAACTGCTGTTGATTAGTATGCAGAGTTAAAAAAGTGGGTTTGTATGTGAAAGTGCTAGTGAGGCACATGGACATTAATAAGAATTTTGTCTGAAAAATAAAAAATTACTACTTCCAATATGTAGAGTTAATGGGTTATGTACTGAGGTGACAAGGAAAAGGCTGCCACAAACTGAAATTACATGAAATTTATAATTGAGCTTGTTGAATGTTGACACCACACTTCTCTTCACGAGAATCAAAGTACGTTTTTTTTATTAGGAAGGCCCCTCCCTGTATTTTATGTTTTTATTGCAGTAGGCATTAGTATTACTGTTAAGAGAATAAAACATTTATACCTAGGCATTTCTAGCAGAAAAAGCAGGATTATAAAACATTCAACATAGTGTAAAGATTGACTTTTGTTTAATTCCTAGTGTGTCCCTGCATTTGTGCGGAAAAACTCTCTCTCCGCGTGCGCCGCGCGCGCGCGCTCACACACACACACACACACACACACACACACACACACACACACACAGTTCTGTTTACATGTACAGCTTTAAATCTTTTATTCCCATTTCTGCTAATGAAAGTTTAAAATTACTTCAGGGTTGACACTTTGGCAGGAACAAGTAAAGGCACCTAGGAGAGTTGTCTAGTCCTGCTTCGAAGATTCCTGTAATCTTAAATTTTATTCAAAGTTGTAACATTCACACTATTCTTCATCAGTGTATTTTTTAGAACAGATATACCATATTTTCAGTTTAGTTTCATTTGTGGTAACAAATTCCTGAGATGACGTGGTTACAAAAATTCTCCTGACAAAGTTGTTGAATTTAGTTTAACACAGTATGTAAATGAAACCTTTAGAAAGCATTTTCTTTAGGTTGACATTTTCATGTGTGCAACAGTGTTAGGTTTATTATTAATGTGTCTTTGTGATTCCTGATCAAACTTTATTGTGAAATAATAAGTGACCCTTTGCATTTTGAAAGAAAGGAATAGTGATGTAAAGTAATACCCTGCAGAGGATTTTTGACTGGGTTCTTTAGGTCAGCTGTGTTGGAATTCAGTTGCTGATATTTTTTTTTACTAGGTCCTAACCTCCTAACCCACACAACACAAATTTGCTAGTAAAGTATGTAAACTACCCATAGAATCCAGCAGAATCTGTCTGTATCTTTTTTCCTGATGGAAATGAAGAAACTAGTGCTTGAAGTAACACTCACTGCATTATTTGATCACTTGAACAATTCCCGAAAAAGATTGTTATAATATTCATTCTGCCATCATTTTTCCTGGAGGTGCTGCACGTAATTGACAGCTTTCATCCAATCTTAAGAGGTGACATCACTATCTTCGCTGAGTGTTTAAACTGCAGAAATGTAATCAAGTAAAATTGACAATGTATGCATACGATGGACGGATGACACTGTATGGCAATCTCCTGCCCAAGAGAGTGAGAGTGAATATTTTCACGGAATAAAATTTGATGAATTTGCTTCAGACATTGGCCATTGTTACACAACAGTAGTATAAATAAAATATTACCTTCTGCAATATGGGTGGGGGCAGGAATCATTGTGCAGTGAACGATCTCACAGGACAGCAAACCACGTGGAACTGAAACTTCAGTGCAAGTGTGGAAAGTGAGTAGTATTGGAGGGTGGATTTTCTGCAAACCATTGGTGTTTACTGCAGTGACAGGTCTCATAGGATTGTCTTACTGTTTGCCATCCCTCCCATGAGCCTCATCCCCTTACTTGGTAGTTGTCAATCCTAAAGTAATTTTGAACAGATAACAACAACTAACATTTTTGTCCAGTGAGAACCAGTTAAAAAGGTTAGTGAATTAGGTGCAGAATAGTTCTAAAAGGCATGCATGCACCATGGTAATTCGTGTCTTGCTTGGAAGGAATGTGGTTATTGTATTTAAAGTTCGCAGTGTAAACCGTAAGTCTTGTAATTAGGTACAGGAACTCCGTTGGCACTGAGATTTTAATTTGAACTAAAAATATTATTTGTATATGAACTTCATGTTCGTTAAGTATTTTTTTATTGTGCAGAGGTATTATGATATGCAAAGTAAACATTTAATTTGGCAGATATTGTGTTTTAAACAGTTACATTGATTCCACAGGAGCAAGTGGTCCTTCCACGAGAACTGCCCATAGTTTCGTAGAAATTAGTCTTCATATTTACTATTTCAAGAATTTTCTAAATGTAAACAGATGGTGTGTTTCGTTGCCTTTATCATTGTATTAGGAATGCTTTATTTTCTTAAGCTTTGGCACTGTTGTTTTAATGACCTGAGGTTTCATGAAGTTAAGTCATTCTAAAGAGCGGTAGAGAGGAATTGCCATGAATGCGTTGGCAAACTGGTGATTTAGAATGGTTAGTGTACTGAGGAGATCGTACATAATCCTGTTTCCCAGTAATAAAGAAATCTGCACTAGTGATAAGCAGCAGACCTCTTGTTGATTTAACAGAAGTATTGGCATATAAGTAATTTAAGCATGATAAAAAAATTATCAGAAGCAACAGAGGGTTTATTGGTTGTGTTTAGATGGTGGGTGCATTTTGGGAGGGAGGGGGGGGGGGGTTTCAGGGTGATGGTTAATTGTAAGAAGGAAATTGTGTAAGTTAAAAACATTCTTTGATTACCAGAATTATTGTACTTCTGTGCTATTAGAGGGTCATTTCTGATTTAGACATTTTACCCTGCATGTTACATTTTGTGTAGCATGAAGCATGCAAAGCTGTGATGAATGACTTGGCTAGAGTACCGAAGCTTCTGCTTCAGAGGCTTTTGATGTATTTATGATTTTGCTGACAGTTATTATTGAATAATTATTGTGTTCTTAATGTGAATTTTCCTGAAATGCCTTTGCCCATTTTAAATTGGCAGGATATGGTGCGCCATCAGGCCCTGGTGGTTATCAAGGTTGGGGTGCGCCACCTGGTCCACAGGGTCAGCAAATGCCTCCCCCTCAGTGGGGCTCAAATTATGGTGGTCCACCAGCACAGCAGGGATATGGCTCATATGGTAAACTACTAAATTACCTTTACATGGTGGTGGAACTAAATGTCTGAAATAACTTTGTCACACACAATCACTAAGCATGTCAGGTGATAATGGACTCTGTGAGAGTAAGATAAATCAGAAAATATTATGAAAGATGTAAACATAAGCTCTTTTTGTGTTATTGATTGTGATTAATTGTAACAAAAGTTAGCATTAAAATGAAGACCACAAAAAATTGTGTGGTTGATACATTACTTATTAAAAATGTTTACAGGGACATTCTCATATTCACGATTGTAATATAATGGTTTCATAGGTAAATAATTATTTGGTTTGGAAGCAGACAGGTAACTAATTGAAAACGTGTAAACTTCAACACTGTTGCTGTCGTGTGGTTTTTCAGAACCCATGAGCACTAATAATTTCCAACAGTTGTATTCACTTATGAGCTCTTGTAACAGGAACTAAAGTGGAAGTACGCAGGTTTGAAATTAGTTCCCTCACAAGCTTTTCTTCCTCAAGATACTTGTGCAGTAAGATTACAAAGGTGAAAGTACCCACTGAACTATGGACACAGTTGCTGGTGACTGGATATTAGTTCAGCTTTCTCTTCTTCCCTTTTTTTTTTCCTTCTAATGTTCTGGCATTGCTATAAAAATCTTATATTGGCATCCCTGCCAATCTTATACCAGTTCTGTTAAGACGATAAGTTGAGTTATCTGTTAAAGGAAGATGTGAGCATTTTCCTTAGGAAAAACATTGCAGAAAGACTGATTAGATACAGTCAAAATTATTGTCCTCTCTGAAAATGTAAGGCACTGATTCCCCCGTGTGGAAGGGATGCATGAGACTCTGAATTCAGACTAAATTATTGTTGATACAGCTGCACATTGAAAAATCAGGGTCACATGGTTTGAAACATAGGAATACAATATTGGTACAGAACTCTTAAGACTTGCTGATGTCTGTCTTCAGTCCCAAAATTATACAGTTCCTGATTACCATTTTGGAATGGTGGTACACTGACAAGATCAGCTATGGATTTTTAGTTGTTAATGTTTGCTTCCCTTGTGTATTCCAGAAAAAAATTCTATTTGGTTTGAGCAAGCATTAAGCTATTTGAATGAATGTCAAGTTTCAGGAGTTCACTGTACTCTTCCATTATTTGTAGCTGGAGATCTTGATAGTTACTATTCGACGATAAAAGTGTCATTTTTTGGTAGTTTCGCTTCTAGTGCTTACAATTGTTGACTGTCACAACAAATGGAGATAAACATTGAGTAAATGCTGAAAACCAAGCACACCCCATTTTCACTCTATTTTTAAGTCCATTTATAAAAATTTGAATTAAAAGTTAGTGCAATTTGTAGTAGGATATTCAGTGTGTACTTTGTTAGCAGAATTCGTTTCTACATAACTCGAGTTGTTGCCAGTTCTTAAAAACACGTAATACTAATGCGGTTGAATTCGTTAAATTTTTGCCCTCCTGCTGTCCGTTCATGCTTATATAAGAAAAGGGTTGTGTTAGGATTGTATTCTGGAAATGAAACAGTAGGTACCCCTCTGGCTTTCTTACGTAAAGCAAAATTGGGCAGTTGGGATTCATAAGTCTTAAAGTACTTTTAACTTTGCAATATTATCAATGTTACTGCCTAAAATGATTGAGGGCTTGTAGGTTACGGTGTTGCTGGTCCACCTCAGGGAGGCCCTCAGTCGGGTTATGGAGGTAACTGGAACTGGAATATGCCTCAGAATGGCCCACCAGCAACAGGTGGGCCACCTGGCCCAACTCCAGGTCCACCTGGTCCTCAGGGTGAGTGCTTCGCAGGCTTCTTTTTTAGTATGCCATTGTACAATGCTTTGTAGAATACTGCCATTCAGTTCATCATTACACTGCATTTTTTCGGTTGTAGTTAACTTCGTCATTATCGTCAAAAGCTCAGTTGGCCTGTCTGTGGACTGTCCCTTATCCACTAGCTTCTGTTTGTCGTAGTATGCATATATTTATACGTTCAGAATGGTATGACTCTTTCTGGGATGTTGGAAACAGATAATGGACTTCATTGCAGTGAATTATTTGTTCTACATGCACCCAGTTGTAACGGTGCTGTAGACACTTGTGTGAAGGCAGTAGATAAATGTTTTCATTAGGCAATTATTATTCTGCTTCAGTGCAGGAAACACTGCTACTGCTTCGTATTGGCAGTGAGGCAAGATGACATTTGATTCTGTAGGGGTGTGACAAGTTCTGTTCAAATTCAGGTTTTGACAGGTACAGATGAATCATAGGGCCAGTGTCTTCCTCACTTCGAGACATGTATTCTCATGTATTCTGTTGCAAATTTGATACTAAGAGCATTTGCTAATTTTGTTGCTAATTATGGGCAACATTTTACAGCTGTTTGTCTTGTCTTATGGCCTTCGTGTTCATGTAATTGTCTTTTCAACGTAAAGTTGGATTTCTGAATGAAGTTGTCATTCATCTTTGAAGTCGTCAAAACTATTCTTTTTGACAGGTTGTATTCATAGTGTCATTTGTAATGTATGTGTAGCTGTTGGAAGAGAACATTATCTCAAGAGAAGGTGACTGATCTTTAACAGAGAACCTAAATGTGAACTGCAGTGGATTGTCTTATACTTCCAAGAAAAGGTAACTGTCACCATTTGTGATAAATTCAACTTACTAAGTGGATTTGGGAGGTTCACAGTTTGGTCAGTCCATTTTACTTCGGTAGTGTAGGGATCAACCAATTTGGTTCTTTTGACTTGGTTGCCCTGAATAAAAATCACCTTTATACAGTTGATATAATTTACAAAGAAATTAATGGACTGTGAAAGCTTTGCAAGTTTTTAAGAAGTATGGTAATGTTGCTAACACACACACACACACACACACACACACACACACACACACACACACACACACAGAGTTTTCAGAGAAGTTGAGGTTGACTAAACTGGAAGAAATGCAGTGGTTGACATCAACTAGTCTCATTCAGATAAAAATTGTTCTAGCCTATGAGAAAAGTTGACAGTATGAAGAGAAATGCAGTAGAAACTTGTAAAAATTAATTCATTAGGCATAAAACAATGTTTGAAGTGTGTGATAAGCATTAAGTCATTAATTTTTCTGAGTTTCTAATACAGCATAAAATTTGATGCTCCTAAAGGTTTTTAACATTAAAACCTTAAGAAATCCTTCTACTTAGTCATCTGTTTATACGTGGCTCTAATTTTCAAGCTGGAGCAACGCCAGGTCCTGGGCCAGCAGCACCAGGGGCAGCAACTGCACAGAAAGGAGCGGGGGACTATACTGGTTATGGTAGTTACGGCAGTTATCCTGTAAGTCATATTTGTTAACTTTCGCTTTACAGTAATAGTATCACATTGCTGTTTGTGAGTTAAATTTTCACTGGACTAAAATTACACAATCGGACCAACGTCTTTCGGCAGCAGTGCCTCGTAACATAATAAAATTTGGTGCACCACTGTAGAACGTGCCTTAATGTTCTATATCATTGTAATCTCACATTGATAAAATCTAGGCAAACTAGTTTCTAATAGTAAAACCTTTACAGACAATCTGGTGCATCTTGTAGCTAACTGCTAGGCATTTGATGTCATTTATCAAGGACCAGAGTGAAATGTTTTCCACATTTCTTAATTTTCAGTTCATCTGCTAGGAAGCTATCTCTAGTTCAATTGTAACACCCATGTGTGCCATATACCTTATAACTCAGATGTTTGTTTTTATACTTTGTTTTCATACTTTGTTTTCTTTTGATTAATGCTGGAAGAATTTTGCAGCCTGAAAGCTTGCCTGTACTAGTAAAGCAGGGAACCTGTTCATAGAACACCCATATCTTTCCATGTTACACCCATATAGTGGGAAGGCTTTAAGTGGACAAATATTTCCTGAAATGAAATGAAGTAACATAAGGCCAATGCTTCCTGTCAAGCCACTTCATGCATTTGGAGCCTTTCTCTAAAAAAAATTTTTTTTTTTGCAGGCCTTGGTATTTGTTGATAGACTTGTATTTATCAGTTTTGAATTCCTAAATGCTTTGATCCTTTTTTATATTGTCTTATCTCATGTTACTTAATGGAGTAGTATTGTACGTGAAGTTCTGTTCCCATTTTATTGTCTTAGAATTTTATCTGTACCCTGTCAGTCTGTATGTACCAGAGGAGGACACCACCACCAACTCCCCACCCCCTCTCTTTCCTATTTTTTCTCAAAGAGATTTCTTGAGAGAAATTTTTCACATTCTTTTGACTAATTGAAATTATAAGCTGTTTTATTGACACAATTGCTCCCTAAAAAGTTAACGTTATACCTGTTAACAAAGCTATGGCAATTATTGATTACCTATTTTTTGATAGTACACGGAGAAATAAAATGAATGAAAAGAAATGGTGTATATTAATTTGCGGGCTGTTCTCTTTTCTACATTCCACTTACTGTCATCTGCGGTATACCTATTTTTAACTATCATCCTCCTAGTAGCATAGCTGTGAAATTCACATGTTAAAGTTTCTGAGGTCATGGTTACAGTGGAACCTGAGACTACAGCTGTATTTATCGGAATACATTTAGGATTTGCTTCTGTGCTGACGTGATGATATTAATGTCTCTTGCTTTCAAACTTACAGTACGTCTGCCTCTCTCACTCTCTCACTCTCTCACTCTCTCACTCTCTCACTCTCTCACTCTCTCACTCTCTCACTCTCTCACTCTCTCACTCTCTCACTCTCTCACTCTCTCACTCTCTCACTCTCTCACTCTCTCTCTCTCTCACTCTCTCACTCTCTCACTCTCTCACTCTCTCACTCTCTCACTCTCTCACTCTCTCACTCTCTCACTCTCTCACTCTCTCACTCTCTCTCTCTCTCTCTCTCTCTCTCTCTCTCTCTCTCTCTCTCTCTCTCTCTCTCTCTCTCTCTTGGGTGCCTGAAAGTAGCAGCTGATTACTACCTTTCATTCCCATCGTAAGTTGCGTTGAGCGTCAACAACATTGCAGCATTAAATACCTAAGTGTGCCATGATCCTCTGTCAGGATGTTCAGTCTCCTGTGGGAATGAATACTATTGTTGAGTGTTTGCCAGATTTTCAAGTCAGTTAAAGATAACGAATGAATTCAGGTAATCTGTATTTAAAACATGTTGTTAAAAAGCCAAAGTATGTGGTATAGATTCCCATGGTTGGCTGTATGATGTAATTTGCCGCTCTTTCAGTACTCCCCTCCTTGCACTTAATTTAGTTCAGTCAAGCTAGTATCACTGCTCCCCCTCCAAGCCTTCCATAGTGCTCTATTGGAGCACGTGACACACACAAACTTTTGTTTGTCCCACAATTTACTGTCATTTTTGGTTTTCTCTCTATGGTGGATCTTTCTGCTGTACTGTGGTTTATTCTCACAATTGTAAAGATTTGTTCATTAGGCATTTCATTTTTGTTTAAATTTCCTTCTTGTTTCATCTCAATGTCACAATGTTTAAAACTTGATTAAAAACCTGGTTGCAGTTATACCATATGAACAGCGACTGATTTTTCTCACTTGCAAACAGTATAGTAAATCATTATTTTGTCATAATCAAAATATTGATCAGAGTTCAGAATCTCTTCAATTTTTTAAAATAAATTATTTCAGCTGTTGAATGTTACCTTTATTTAAGAAGCAGCATCAGTGTTTGCAATGGTGTCCATACATGTATGAGAACTTAATGCAAACCAGATCAAGTATAAGTTTGTAAGATGATAGTACTATTTCCTCCGGTATTTCACAAAATTGTCAAATTTTAAGTGGAGCAATAGATAGTTGTAATGGTTAGTTGATAGTATCTTGCGTATTTTCAACACTTTATAGAGCACTTTGGCATATTGGCAAATCTTGAACCTGTTCAAAAGGAAGTATTGTTTGCTCCCTTCCAAACATCAAAATAAATCCGCACGTGACCTCAATAGGCAAAGCTTGACGTGCGAATGTAAGACTATCCCTACATACTCTATTAAACAATGTAAAAATAACTTCGGCAGCAATCTTCGAATACGTGACATCCTTATATTTTTTGATTGATGAATTTGGGAAAAACTTTGTCTTACGATTGGGTGAATTATATTTGATGTTTGAAACACGTTTTAAGGTGTGATGTGACAACCTTAAAATGTAAGCTTACTGGTAGTGGGATGCCCTTAACAAATTTTTGTCAGCAATGCTAGTCTTAATATCTGTAATTCTAATGCAAACCTGTATGAGTTAAGCAAAAATCTTCAAATTTCAACAAGTGTTGTACAGTGTTGAAACACAGTGTATAGTTGGAGTTATTCTTGTATACAAGATTTTCCATCCTTCGAATTCAGATCCCACTATGCTAGGTAGTGTTCATTTCAGGTACATGTGTCCACTGCTCATGTAAAACATACTCTTGTGAATTATATCATTGTCTACAGGTGTTACATATTCCATGCATGTCATACATCTATTACAAAACAACTCCCCATGATGTGGCTAGATACGGAGATTCTGGACATGTTAAATCTTTCCAACTTCTCATTTGTAATTTCAACCCCATGGACCATGGACCTTGCCGTTGGTGGGGAGGCTTGCGTGCCTCAGCGATACAGATAGCCGTACCTTAGGTGCAACCACAACGGAGGGGTATCTGTTGAGAGGCCAGACAAACGTGTGGTTCCTGAAGAGGGGCAGCAGCCTTTCCAGTAGTTGCAAGGGCAACAGTCTGGATGATTGACTGATCTGGCCTTGTAACAATAACCAAAACGGCCTTGCTGTGCTGGTACTGCGAACGGCTGAAAGCAAGGGGAAACTACAGCCGTAATTTTTCCCGAGGGCATGCAGCTTTACTGTATGATTACATGATGATGGCGTCCTCTTGGGTAAAATATTCCGGAGGTAAAATAGTCCCCCATTCGGATCTCCGGGCGGGGACTACTCAAGAGGATGTCGTTATCAGGAGAAAGAAAACTGGCGTTCTATGGATCGGAGCGTGGAATGTCAGATCCCTTAATCGGGCAGGTAGGTTAGAAAATTTAAAAAGGGAAATGGATAGGTTGAAGTTAGATATAGTGGGAATTAGTGAAGTTCGGTGGCAGGAGGAACAAGACTTCTGGTCAGGTGACTACAGGGTTATAAACACAAACTCAAATAGGGGTAATGCAGGAGTAGGTTTAATAATGAATAGGAAAATACGAAAGCGGGTAAGCTACTACAAACAGCATAGTGAACGCATTATTGTGGCCAAGATAGATACGAAGCCCACACCTACTACAGTAGTACAAGTTTATATGCCAACTAGCTCTGCAGATGACGAAGAAATTGAAGAAATGTATGATGAAATAAAAGAAATTATTCAGGTTGTGAAGGGAGACGAAAATTTAATAGTCATGGGTGACTGGAATTCGAGTGTAGGAAAGGGGAGAGAAGGAAACATAGTAGGTAAATATGGATTGGGGGACAGAAATGAAAGAGGAAGCCGCCTGGTAGAATTTTGCACAGAGCACAACGTAATCATAACTAACACTTGGTTTAAGAATCATGAAAGAAGGTTGTATACATGGAAGAACCCTGGAGATACTAAAAGGTATCAGATAGATTATATAATGATAAGACAGAGATTTAGGAACCAGGTTTTAAATTGTAAGACGTTTCCAGGGGCAGATGTGGACTCTGACCACAATCTATTGGTTATGACCTGTGGATTAAAACTGAAGAAACTGCAAAAAGGTGGGAAATTAAGGAGATGGGACCTGGGATAAACTAAAAGAACCAGAGGTTGTACAGAAATTCAGGGAGAGCATAAGGGAGCAATTGACAGGAATGGGGGAAATAAATACAGTAGAAGAAGAATGGGTAGCTTTGAGGAATGAAGTAGTGAAGGCAGCTGAGGATCAAGTAGGTAAAAAGACGAGGGCTAGTAGAAATCCTTGGGTAACAGAAGAAATATTGAATTTAATTGATGAAAGGAGAAAATATAAAAATGCAGTAAGTGAAACAGGCAAAGAGGAATACAAATGTCTCATAAACGAGATCGACAGGAAGTGCAAAATGGCTAAGCAGGGATGGCTAGAGGACAAATGTAAGGATGTAGAGGCCTATCTCACTAGGGGTAAGATAGATACCGCCTAAAGGAAAATTAAAGAGACGTTTGGAGATAATAGAACCACTGATATGAATATCAAGAGCTCAGGTGAAAACCCAGTTCTAAGCAAAGAAGGGAAAGCAGAAAGGTGGAAGGAGTATATAGAGGGTCTATACAAGGGCGATGTACTTTAGGACAATATTATGGAAATGGAAGAGGATGTAGATGAAGATGAAATGGGAGATACGATGCTGCGTGAAGAGTTTGACAGAGCACTGAAAGACCTGAGTCAAAACAAAGCCCCCGGAGTAGACAATATTCCATTGGAACTACTGACGGCCGTGGGAGAGCCATTCCTGACAAAACTCTACCATCTGGTGAGCAAGATGTATGAAACAGGCGAAATACCCTCAGACTTCAAGAAGAATATAATAATTCCAATCCCAAAGAAAGCAGGTGTTGACAGATGTGAAAATTACCGAACTACCAGCTTAATAAGTCACAGCTGCAAAATACTAACACGAATTCTTTACAGACGAATGGAAAAACTAGTAGAAGCCAACCTCGGGGAAGATCAGTTTGGATTCCGTAGAAATACTGGAACACGTGAGGCAATACTGACCTTACGACTTATCTTAGAAGAAAGATTAAGGAAAGGCAAACCTACGTTTCTAGCATTTGTAGACTTAGAGAAAGCTTTTGACAATGTTGACTGGAATACTCTTTCAAATTCTAAAGGTGGCAGGGGTAAAATACAGGGAGCGAAAGGCTATTTACAATTTGTACAGAAACCAGATGGCAGTTATAAGAGTCGAGGGACATGAAAGGGAAGCAGTGGTTGGGAAGGGAGTAAGACAGGGTTGTAGCCTAACCCTGATGTTGTTCAATCTGTATATTGAGCAAGCAGTAAAGGAAACAAAAGAAAAATTCGGAGTAGGTATTAAAATTCATGGAGAAGAAATAAAAACTTTGAGGTTTGCCGATGACATTGTAATTCTGTCAGAGACAGCAAAGGACTTGGAAGAGCAGTTGAATGGAATGGACAGTGTCTTGAAAGGAGGATATAAGATGAACATCAACAAAAGCAAAACAAGGATAATGGAATGTAGTCTAATTAAGTCGGGTGATGCTGAGGGAATTAGATTAGGAAATGAGGCACTTAAAGTAGTAAAGGAGTTTTGCTATTTGGGGAGCAAGATAACTGATGGTCGAAGTAGAGAGGATATAAAATGTAGGCTGGCAATGGCAAGGAAAGCGTTTCTGAAGAAGAGAAATTTGTTAACATCCAGTATTGATTTAAGTGTCAGGAAGTCATTTCTGAAAGTATTTGTATGGAGTGTAGCCATGTATGGAAGTGAAACATGGACAATAAATAGTTTGGACAAGAAGAGAATAGAAGCTTTCGAAATGTGGTGCTACAGAAGAATGCTGAAGATTAGATGGGTAGATCACATAACTAATGAGGAAGTATTGAATAGTATTGGGGAGAAGAGAAGTTTGTGGCACAACTTGACCAGAAGAAGGGATCGGTTGGTAGGACATGTTCTGAGGCATCAAGAGATCACCAATTTAGTGTTGGAGGGCAGCGTGGAGGGTAAAAATCGTAGGGGGAGACCAAGAGATGAATACACTAAGCACATTCAGAAGGATGTAGGTTGCAATAGGTACTGGGAGATGAAAAAGCTTGCACAGGATAGAGTAGCATGGAGAGCTGCATCAAACCAGTCTCAGGACTGAAGACCACAACAACAACATTTCAACAATGTACACTACATAACATTATGTGCTGTTATTGTACTTTGAAGCTGTGGAAGGGAAAACTAGCCTTCTCATAACACCCAAAATAAATGGGAGCAAGAAACTGAACATTTGTATTCTAGAAGCATTCCATGAATTGCAAATAGAGGCTCCATAAAAGTTTTACATAACTCATTTGCAGGTTGTGTATGTAATTGGATTGTTAGTGTATCAAACTCACTATTTTTGTAAATGTTAAAATGGGTTGAAGCAGTTAAGCTAATGGATAGATTTCTGTTCTCCCTCTCTATGGTTGTAATGTACTTAAGGTACAGTTTTTTCCTTTTTTTCTGGAAGAGAATAGCTATAAAGCTGGTTAGTCATGTTCTGAACTAGGGGTAAAAGCTACTAATGGCTACTTAGCTGACCAGTGATCTACCTTAATTCTCTACAAGGTGTCCTGTGGAGTAGTTCATAGGTAATGGTGTTATTAGTTGTCTGTTCATGCACTTCGCTTACATCCAACCTTTGAGTGCCGCAGATGTAAGTATGATAAACAAAGTGCACTTGTTTGAAACTCCACAGAAAGATTTGTGCTTGCAAACGTGTAAGAAAGATGTGCACTATTCTTTCAGTTTGGTTTCTGTACGTTCTTCACAGACAGAAAAAATTGAGTGGCAGCCCTTTTTAATCTTTCTTTGGTATATTCCACTGTCCTCAGTTCTGTGGCTTTTCCCTGCTCGTCTGGTAACTTAATCCATTATCAATGTAATCCAGTATTGAAAGTTGTCATCCTCCTTTCCCCTTTCCATACTCTTTGCTTCAGTGACTGTTCATTGTTGTTATCAGTCAAGATGTTTCCCATGTTCTTATCAAAACTTAAGTTCCCTTCCTCTCTTATTTTTAAAAGTGCATCATTTGTAATTTTGTCAGTCCATTTTACTTCAACATTTTTTTACAAAAGTAACAAAGTATTTTTCCTCCTCCTGGTTGACTGATGGCTGGCCACTGTGGCAGAGCAGTTCTAGGCGCTTCAGTATAGAACCGTGCTGCTGCTACGGTTGGAGGTTTGAATCCTGCCTCAGGCATGGATGTGTGTGATGTCCTTAGGTTGGCTAGGTTTAAGTAGTTCCAAGTCTAGGGGACTGATGACCTTGAATGGTAAGCCCCATAGTGCTTAGAGCCATTTGAACCTTTTTTGACTGATGCCGTCTAATATTGCCCTCAAAACATGTAGTGAATTGTGCTTCTACTGTACGTCCAATATAAAAGCCCTTTTCTGGGAACGAAGGGAATATGAAGGGGGGGTGACATGAACATTTCTCTCCATTGCTACTGTATAATACAACATGCTGTACCATTGTAACAGGTGCCACAAATGCAGTTTTGATTCTAGTCTCCTCTATGCCTTGTGAGAAAGGTGGGGCTTATTTCCTTACACATTTCCTCTTGCAGCAGCTCAAAATGGAGATGGCTGTCTCGTGCTTAAATTTGCATCATAATCTACTTATGATGCAAATTTGCAAAAGAACCAAGATAAGTGTTGTGTGTAATAAGTCTCAGATTTTGTACTGTTAAACTTTTCCATAAAATTTGCCTCCACACAGCTTCGATTTTCTATCTTCAGACTAAGTACCTAAAAATATTTTCCTGTTAAAAGGTTTTCTTCCAGTAATTCTTAGAGGGAAGCTTCATGTTTGCTGAGCTGTATTACTTCGGTCTTTCCTATGCGTCTCATTCCATACTCAGTTTCTAAATTCTCACTCTATTGTAGTCCTCAAGATTCAGACAGCATTGCTTGCTTGTTTGTGTGCTTGTCTTTGTATGTTCCTGCTATAATGCAGCTACCTTTTCAGTTCCTATGCATAAATATTTAAATGTTGTAATAAACAGTGCTTTTTCATAAGGCCTCTTCTGATGCTCACTTTTCCCCCTCTTAACCAATCCTTAACTCTGCTTCCTTTGTGTACATTTCCTTAATCAGTATCATGACTTCACTGCCTAAATCATTATCTTCCAAGGTCTTCTGAGGAGGTACTCCAGTAAACTGCCAAACACCAGCTCCCAATCAACAAGAGATATACATTATTTTTCCAGTCATCCTCAAACATCCATTGTTTTATTATTTTTCGTAACTCCAAATTTATCCTCCCCATATTTTCCTTGATTTTTCCTACTTTTCTATACGCTGTCTTATGTGGTATATGAAATTGTTACCTTCTTCGCATCCTGTTTTTGTAGTGGAACTAAGATCATTTCACACTCGTGGCCAAATATTCTAATGCTGTTGGTAGGGTTGATTAACTTAAATACTGCATTGTATCCCAATGCATTCATTGCTTCATTGAAGAGTGGGGAATACCTCTGCCACCCTACTCAGTCCTGTAAAGATGCTTCACAGTAATTAATTCCATATGCCATAGATCATATTGATAACCATTTAGGTATGTGTCAGTTATTAGACTACGGAAGCAATTACAAAGAAGTTACAAAAAATACTTTTACATGGTGATCATTAACTGGTTTGTAATAGACTACTCAGTTCTATTCACAAATTCTTCAATGGTGGTAGATTTCAGGAGCAATGTCTTCAATCCACATTTTAAAACTCTTCTGGAGTTTGGCATTTTATTTCCAGGGACGGATAGTTTTACTACACCTGTGTATTTCATTCCTTGCTATGCCGAAGTTAGATTCAGTAGAATGAAGTGTAGATCATTCTCTCAATCTGCATTGTGTGTTAAAGTATGGGAAACAAATACCTGCAAGATATGTGTAAAACTCCACACATTTATAATTACTTTCATTCATGCAATAAGTATTTAATTCCCTTTGTGTCAACCGAAAAAATAAGACCTGTATGTATTGTGGAATAATAACACTGAAATTGAGCAGAGCTCAAATGCTGTTAATTGCCTTGGAATCTCAATTGATTCAAAATTATCCTGGGGTAGCCATATAGAAAAAGTGGGAAGCAGTATTAGCAAAAGAATATTTGTTCTAAGGAAGCTGCGTCTTTGTCTAAACGTGCCAGTACTTAAAGTGGTTTATTTTGCTTTAATACAGTCACATTTCCTATGGTACAATACTGTGGGGACATCAAAGCAAGGCAGCTAATGTCTTCAACTACAAAAGAAGGCAATACGACTGATATGTAGCTTGGCACCCAGAGCTCACTGTAGGCCAAGCTTTAAAAAATTACAGATTATGGCCTTGCCGTCAATATTTATACTACAGTGTGTTATGCATATTAAGGAAAACTATCAGAATTATCAACAGTATGACATGTGACATAATTATAACACAAGAAATAAGCAGGGCCTAGTTTCTTTCTGATGTAACTATAAAAAAAAAAACACAGAAGTGCTTTTTATACAAGTCCATAAAATTTTTTATGCCGTACCCCAACATACCAGGGATCTTTCAATTCAACAATTCAAAAAAAAGTAAAAGAATTTCTTCTTGAGCTCAGCATTTATGAAACTGATGAATTTTTAAGGGAGGCAAAGAATATGGTATGACTAGACTTTGTGATCAGTTTTTATATGCTTCTATATATGAGTAAGTCTGTAATTGGCTAAATTTACTATTTGTGTAATATTTATATTGTATAATATTTTTCTTGTTTTTGTAATTGTGTAGCATTTATACTATGTGGTATTTACTTTTGTAATGCCTCAGATGATCTTTGAGGTCTCTACAACAATAAAAATAAGTCAATCAATTTGCCTCCTTGAGGCCTTACTTCAGAATATTACTACACAGGATGCTGATAGAAGTAAATAGTCAGAACATGTTAACAGATTTCTGTGTCTCAAAAGGGATCATTATTCTTATGGCAAATGCGGCTGAAAATCTTTACTACGTGTACTGCATGCTTTGTTGCATCAGTAGGCATGCCAGAAAACTAGGAATTACCCAGTTTATTTTATATAAGTACATATCAGTAGGTGGTCTGTTTAGAGCACTACAAAACTGGGTGAGAAATATTAGAAATTTTCCCTGTGGATGCTTCTTTGCTTGGCTTGACGTCTGTATCTTGGGGGGGGGGGGGGGGGGGGGAATCTTTCACTGCCCTGCTGTTACTTCTAAATGATTTATCAAATCATCAGTATTGTGTATATTCTGTGCCCTCACTTTGTTACAAAGTTGGCTTTGACTCATGTTGTATGGAACATTTTGGTGGGGGGCTACAAAGTGGGTAAGGACTTCAGGAGCTTCTTCAAAATAAAATGTTTAAAAGTTCTTGTTGTGAATCAAAGCCTAGCATAGGTCTGTTTATGTATTATTTGCATCATAAAAGGTATTGTCTGTTTTGCAGTTGCTTGGGCACAGTGCTAAGTATGGGTTGAAGGGGGACCAGTGACACCAGCTTGGCTGGGCTTTAAGATGATCAGTGTACACACTCTCTGTGTGAATGACATTAAAAGACAATACGTAAGGGAGACCTAACCTTCTACATTTTCACATGACTCAGCTCTGACTGAGTGCAAGTATTGTATTACCCTCCCTGTGCTCAACTTATTTCTTAGTGAAGTTGGTGTCTCTGGTCCACCGTGAACCTATCAGTAGTGCTGTGCTTGGTCAACTGTGAAATACATTGACCCTGCTTGGGTGCAAGTCATATAAAACAGCAACTAATGAATGAATAAAAGAGCACAATCAAGATTCAGTCCAATTTTTGAACTTTTGCTCATCCCACCATCTACAGACGTCTTTTGGTACTATATCCATGACGCATCCTCACTTTACTGTAATTTATTCTCATGATGATGAGTTTAGTATGGTTTGTTTTGTTTATTAGACATTCTATGGTGGGTTAATTTTCCTTGTTCCATCTGAGTGGCACCATGTTGTGTAGCTGATAAAAAGCTAGTAACGTTCTTGCCTGCATGAACAGTAACAGAATTTCTCTTTGCAAACCACTTCGCAAGTTGTTGCAGTCTCTCACCAAATGGTGTTGATCTGGGTTTTTTATTTTCCTTAGGACAACCCTTTTGCTTTTGAATGTTACTGTACTAAAGAAATGTAATTAATGTTTGTGTATAGTATCCACACATCAAACAATGGAAAATCCAGGATGGAATGTAACAATATGATGAAAAGGAAAGTTGCTACTCACCATATAGTGGAGATGCTGGCTCACAGATAGGCACAATAAAGACTGTCACAAATAAATGAAGCTTTCAGCCTTAAGGCCTTCATATCTCTCTCTCTCTCTCTCTCTCTCTCTCTCTCTCTCTCTCTCTCACACACACACACACACACACACACACACACACACACACACACACACACACACAGTACAAGGATTTGTTAGTGGATAGAATTTAATGCTACATTTTTCCTGTATTTCACAAAATTGTCAAATTTTAACCAGAGCAGTAGGTTTTACTGCATTGAGCATTTCATTGTATCTGGTGAACTTGGAGTGTGTTGAGAGAGAGAGAGAATCGTTGCCAAGCTGAGCCCTGCCCTACCCTTCCGACTTGTTCAAAATAAATGTGCTTGATTTAAATAGCTAAGTCTCATCTGTAAATGCAAGAAGACTGCTCTATACTTGGTTAAATAGTGTACAAATGTGGACCTCAGCAGTAGTTTCTGCAAGTATAAGATGGCCATGCATTTTCGAATGATGAATTTGGGGAAAAGATCATCATCAGCTTCCAAAATGGTAATTTAAGACTAATTGAGCCGACTTGCTGGTTAGTAAGTGTTGACAACTCAACAAGAAAAATAACAACTCATAGTGTTCAGATTACTTTCATCTGTAGAGTATGCATGCATGCATGCATGCATGCGTACTTACTCTACAGATAAGTCATCTGAACACTATCAGTTGGATGCATGCAAGCTGAAAAGTTCACAAAGCACATGATGCACTCATGTCTGCACGCATGCACGAGTGCATCATGTGCTTTGTGAACTTTTCAGCTTGACTGCATGTAGCTTGCTTACTTACTGTACACCTGTTATTCCTTCTGTGTTTTTAGCCCACACGCTTTCTGCTTCCCTCAAGTGCCGGCATCTATTTCTCTCCATATCTCCCCCCTATCTGTTTTCTCCCCATACTACTCACTCCATCCAACACAACCCCTATCACTCTGGTCACCTGTGAGGCTGGAGTCACTTCTGTGTGCATCTGTTAAGGATACAGGGTACAGGGTACTTCTCTGGCTCAGTATTATGTAAAAATCAACACCTATTTCTTTCAGGCACTGTTTATAATGTATATGTTTTACAGATGCCTTGTTATGCAATTACTTTTTTCCAAAGTGCTTCCTCAAATTGAGGTACCATTTAACCCAGTGTTACAAATTTTAAGGAGACCAAATTTTTTTACCAGATATGCATGACATGGTGGCTGAGGTACTAGACCTGTTCAGTTCCACCTATTACGTATATTACAAGAATAAAAAAAATCACATCTTACATTCTAATTGTAATAATTTTTTTCCTAATAAAAATGTTATTTTTCTATAATTTAGTTGATTTGGCAATAAAGCTTAGGTCTACTACATAAGTATGGACTACTGCAAGTTATGGAAGGAAATTGGAGAAATCTGAAAAATACAACTTGCAGGAAACTGCGAATGAACACGAGTCCAATTAAACTGTGCCTCAGAACATTCCTGAAGCATAGTCCTCATCCTGCAGCATTTCTTCATCTTCATACTTCCTCTTGGCATTCCTTTTAGCAGTTCTTGCTTCTTTGGTAACTTGAAGAGCGAATTTTTCAGCTTCATGAATCAGTTCTGTCACACGCAAGCAATTGATCTTCCATGTTAGAGCCACATTTTATGCCTAAATTTCTCAGGACTTCCAACGTTCCCATCACTCCACCATTGAAACATCAGTGCATCTAGTACACCAACTTTTAATGTATTTAATCCCTCAAAAACATTTCCATATGCAGTGCTTGAAACTTCAGTTTCTATTCTGAGTGCCCCCTGAAGACATTTACTAAGCAAAACAGGGTCACTCAGGTCTCTAAAAACTGGTTTTATTTCATTCATAATAGGCTCGGGAAGAAAATGCTTATGATTGTATATTTGACTATTTTCTTTTGCTTTTTGGTAACCATATCAAGAATCTGCTCCTTTATGGCAAAGTCGCTGAACAGGGTGGTCATCTGTGGACAACTTACGAAAATAGATGGCCTATACAGTTTCTCTCATTGCTGTGACATCATTCAGAGGTGCAGTTTGTCTAATGGCAAGTCCATAATAATTCTGGAGGTGGTCTATTTCGGTTTGTCAATCTGCCTGGGCCAGACAGATTTTCCATCAAATAGCAACTTCCCTTTCATTTTTCTTTGTAGCTTCCTCAATTTAGCACCCATTGTGTTTTGCACATGTCCAAAACACTTCAGTTTTGTTACCAAGTTATCACCATAACTATTGAATTCATTAATTTTATTGAAAGCTTTAGAGTCCCCATTTCCTAGGTATTTCGTAATTCTAATGTTATAAACAGGCACCGACCTCTGAAATTACACTCCACACCTCCACTGTAACCATCTTAATTATTAAAACACCGATGTTCAGTATTACTTAAGTGTTACCATGACAGGTATGGCAGTACTTGGAGGATAAGAATTCAACATACAACTCCTCCATTCTCCGTAGAAGTAGCACTTAAAACACCATTCAAGGAATGATGTCCTTGACATTGCCGTGTCCCATCAAGTGCAACAGCAATGTCCCTGGTTCCACTAATATTTACAGTTTCTTCTACTGCATGTTTCATAGATGCTTTAGACACAACCGTCAAGACACTCTAAGTATTTTTATGTACTTCCTGAACTTACTGGGAGGAGGAGGAAGCTCCATCAAACCACAAAACATTGAGCACCCTTTTTTCTTTTTCCTATTGCATACACTAATTTCAAATTCACATCATATGAATCAACAGCAACAAATCCACTGCGAACAGCACAAAAATTTGAATCACCAGGTGGTGTGCCATGTGGGAGTTCCTTCCCTGAAGAACTGATACATAGATTGTCAACAGTGTGGCTTGCTATGTTTGTGGACTGGTTACCACAGAATTTCCTTTCAAGAGTTTCTTGATGTGTGGCGGAGTTCATATTTATTGCACAGTAAAGGATATGTACTTCCACAAATATATGTAGCACTTGGGCAACATCTATTCAGTAACACATCAACAAACTGCTTCAGCGAAACAAAAGTAAATACTAGCAAAGATAATCATTTACAGACATTAGAAACCTGCACTGTTACCAACATATAAAATGTATCATATGTATAATCGCGGGAAACAAAGTTCACAGTTCTCTTTGAAATATTGGTTTCTGTAACAGAAATAAAGGGGATGCGGCAGCATACATGACCGTAACTTCAAAATTTGAGATAGATATATCTCGTGGAATGTTTCCCTGTATTATATGCCATTTTTAATTTGGAACCCTATAATGTATATATCAATGTAATTGGGAAAGACTTCAGAATTTAATAAAGTGATAAAAAAATTAGATTTTTCCACTATTTATAAGTACCATGTATCGTTACAGGATTCATGAGTAAGTTAACAAAGCTTTCATTCTTTGTGTGTATGTTGATATCTCAGTACCTCTACTAACTGGCGAATTGTCTCATTAATACCCAAATTACTTATGTAGACCTGTTAATGCATATAATATCTATTATGTACGATATATGTTTGTGTTTATTGAACTAATCTGAATAGTCATCCTTCATTTTCCGTCAGTTGTTCTCACACCATCCTCAGTCTCATAAAGTAACTGATGTTTTCAAATTACGCAGATGTGTCACGACAAAATTTGACTTCACGTATGATTCAGTTAAAAATTAATTTGTGATTGATGTTTCAACAAGACAGCTGGTAGGGGCCAGTTGCCATTATCCAATCATAGTTTTTTCTCTAGCACCACATGTTTGCTCTGTTGCCTGTTTCGTAGATACATGCAGTGCCTTGTGGAACATGGCTGGCTGCATGCTGGCAACACTGCCCCTGACAACTGCAGTCAGAGTAATTTGAATCAGAGCATAGTAGTCCAATTTGAAGCATGGATTAGAAGCAGTGTTATAAGTAGCTAGTTTCTTGGCAGTCAAAGAGTTGAAAGTGTTTTTGGATGACTCCTTTCCTTTTCAGGTTTTGGCAGAGTAATAACTGCTTATGTACTTTCAGTGTATCAAGTGGTTGTAAACTGTATTAAAATGAAAAATTGTTTGCATGCTTTGCTCAGGTTTTGTTTGCTTACAAGTCAGATAGCATCTTGTGTTGTGCTCTTTCTCTTCATTTCCTCCCAGTCAATTGAAAGGAGGCCCAAGACAAATTTTCTTGAGAATTTACCTTCAGTGTGGAGTTCCGGTGTGGTTATTGCACAATGGAGAAAAGTAAAACACCTTTGTCTCTGTAATCCAGGCACTGTGTAGTTCAATTAAGAGCTTCAATACACAAGGTCTGATAAATGTTAGGTATGGACAGGTTTGTGTTTTGTAGCTAACTATTGTGATTTGACATTGACACTTTGATTAAAATGCTGTTTGAAGTTGGTCCATATGATGGAAGTAGATAGTGTTACTGGTTTCTACACCACACATTTTGGCATGCAGTTTGCCTTGAATGTGTGGAGTCACTTCTTCACAGAGAGACAGTCTGTCTAATGCACTATATAAAAGTGACACAGTAGGTTGAGAATGGATGGTTATGCACTGATAAGATGTTGGGACAGCTAAGTTTTTGATATCAGTGAAATGGTAAATAATTCTGTAGATCTAGTTTACTGTGGAATGTTCTTCTCAAAAGCTATTATTATTGCATTGTCTCCTAGGTATTTGCTTTTAGGAAAATACTACTTAAAGTTGATTTAGTTGTTCTAAATGTTTGCCCTCAGCAGTCACAGAACGTCTCATTGAACACAGTGCCGCATTTTGTGGTTTAGTTTGCTATGGTAGCACCAAGTCTTCATACCTTTACAGACTTTAATTCCCCCTTTCATCTTTCATTATGGCTGAGTTCCACCATAGTTCAGAGTCTGTGTTAAACTGTAGGTCTCCCTGTGACTGGCTGTGGAAGTCAGTTGGAAGGGTGGTTGATGAGAAAGGAATACCACATCAGGACGATGCATAATAAATAACTATGATGTTAAAACCAACCTTTGGATTGAGGACAACTTTATTTCATGGTAATGTTAATTTGAATAGTCCACTGTTGCTTTATCATCAAAGATCGTCGTCGTGTGAAAAACCATTTTCTTAACTTCCGTAATCATGTACAAGTCTGACAGGTGACTTGTTCTGCAGTCATTAAGAGATTCAAATCATTTTGTCTAATGTAATGATGAACATTGCACTCACTCTTGATATGAGAGGAATGGAATTAAAATTCTTAAGAAATCAGCCATTTTCCATCGGATAGTAATTTCATTTGAGGTGAATGCTGGTATGCTGTGAATGAACGATTAGTCTTGCCATTCTTGGCCAACCCATGCTACTCATTTATAAATTGTCAACTTGTGACTGCAGATCATCTAAGTTAAAACTTACCTGAAGACAGAAATCTTTGCCTTGTTAACATTCCAACCATTGTCTTACCTAACATAGCCCAGATGTTGCCCAAGAACCTCGTTAGTCTTAGATGTATGGCCACTGTTTCTCCAGCTATTATTATTACAAAATAATTTTAAATTCCTGTGTGAAAAAGCAGCAAGTAAATAGAGAGAATAATGGAATTGTATAATAATAATTATTATTTATAAATATTTTAATTTCGTGCTTAATGAATGTTGAGTACTTGGCATTTATGTTTATAAATATGTTGCCTGACTTACGAAATGAGGCTCTGCAAACAAAATAATTATGGCTGTCCAACATGTGTGCAGGATACATCAACATACGGAGGAGCGAGGACATATGGTGCTGATGGAACAACTGCAGCAGCAGGAGCGTACTCCGCCCACCCCCCTGTTCCAGGTGGGAAGGCATTTGACTATAAAGAGTGGCCTTCATCGTGACATGCTAGCCCGCTGAAATTTGTGATGTGCTGGTGAGGTTGAGCAGTGTTCGGCCCCAGGCGCTGACTAACACCCCATGGTTAGTGTTCTGTTTGTTGGAGTGCTGACAAGTTTGTAGAACTCAACTTGATTCCTGTAATGAATCGGTGAAAGTGACAAGGTATAAGAGACATTAACTGACTGTTGCGCACACACAGTTATAGGCTCTCCACTAGTATAAAATGGAATATGGTTCTTTTTCTTTTTAAATTTGACTTCCCCCGTGAAATTAAGTTCACATCAACAGCTGTACAACAGTCAGTTCATTTACAGGTGCAGTAAGTAGTGTTAACATAGTTACAGTCAGTGGTTGGAGATCAATAGTGTTCAGCTTCTTCGGTCCCCTGAGTTTGAGTCAGCGCCTGTGGGTTGAGATTGTTTCTATTACAAAAAAAGAAAAACTAAAAAAATTACCGTTTTAGTAGAAGTAATACACCGAAAATGAAACTGTGCTTTCGTACAAGATTGACTGATGTACATAATTAGGTAATTTGTAAAAGTGAAAGGCTTATTATGAATTATTTGGTTACTTGGACTTGTCCCTTATTTTTAGTATTACTTCATATGTACAAGAATTGTTAATGTTTATTTAAGATTTTTAAATCTTTTATTGAACAGTAATTAAAATTGCCTCATGTCAGACGAGTGTAAAGAAGCGTACATGATTTTTCCACTGTGTAAGAAATAAAATTTATTTATGAAATCATATACAGTGCTTAACTTGCATGCACAGTACAACCATTAATTCGTTGATTTAATTGAATCTGCTTTTATGTACGTAATGTATTTGCTAACTGGCAGTTTCACTTTTACGCACATTGTTTTGTTTTTTAATTTTAATTGGAACTTTTTTAATTTGTATTGTACTGAAGTTCGTACTGTCCTTTGTAGAGCTTTTCCAGAGAGTAAATGGCTAAAGTTCTCAATCCAGTAATTGTGCTTTTCATTTCTTCTCCCTTTTTCTTTGCATGATTTCAGGCAGCTTTATATATAAATCTAAAAACAACATTGCGAGTACAATAGGCCCACACATACACTTACGTAGTATCTTAAATAAAAATGCTGCATGCAAGTGGACAAGTTAAAGTAACTGGATAATTGCATAATGAAACTTTCAGAAAGTCGGTTGTATTTTGTTGATGTTCTCAAGATTTTGTAAAATCACAAATTTCAGCGTGTGTTCTCTTTTAAGGTATTGTTTAATGTTTCATTGTTTCCAGGATGCTATGCCTTGAAAGTAGAACTGAAATGTTGATAATTAGGGGCCAAATGTTGTACTTGCAGTGTAGTGTTTTTAGGATCTACGTAACAGCATTGAAACAGCTGCTTGGGACTCATGTTAGGAATTCAACAGTTTTGTATGGTCAGATATAATTGTTTAAAGATAACTAATTAATAATAGACACTGGCCATACTTTGCTGATGTATTCCTATGAATTCTTTTTTTAAAGAACTATAGATACTAAGACAGTAATTTGTCAATAAGTTTTCATTATATGTGACAGTTAAATCATATAAATTACTTCTACTGCTTTTACTCATGAGGCCCCTAATTTTAAGAATTTAGTGGTCACCAAGTTCATACTGTACTTCTTTTTTGCAATAGTATGAGAAGTTGGAAGAACTTGCTGCTTTGTAAGTATCAATGCCATTTTGAATTAATAACAGCTATAGCTTTAAAGGGGAGGAGATATTGATGGCAATGTTTGTCCCCCCCAAAGATTTTATTATTGGAACAGAAGTGTTTTGCACATGGTTATTGAAAATTCTGCAATTGTGACACATCAGATTTATGGGCAGAATGTCGATTTGTATCAGAATTGACAGAAAAATGAATGTTTAATATTCTTATGGTACTTACTGTTGCAATAAATCCTTTTGGAGTGTAGGTAATTTAATTGTCTCAGCACCCATGGAAATTTTTGAAATGTTTTCCTTGTCAAGTTGAAGGGGGTGTTCCTCCACTGCTATAGCCACTGATAGTATAAAATTTGCATTGCATTTACTGTTGAGAGTAATTTTTAACTGTATATTGGAATAAAAATTGGGACAACTCAGCAGGGCATGAGGTAACATGTTATTTGCCACTAACAAATAATGTTTGTAAGTAATTGCTCTAATACCAGATTTAGTATGGGGTACAGTAGATACGTGTGGGTTAAGACATTTGATTTTAGAGATAAAACTAAATGACTTTGTATTAAGACATCAGTTGTTAGTAACTCAATGGATTGTCGTGAGTTGTTAGTTACCAATAAATGTATGTTTGGTGCCAGTAGGTACTGACCCTGTAGGTTTTTGAAATAATACTGTGTTGGTGAAAACTGTAAAAATATCATACTAATAGGTATTGTCTTTTGATACATTATGCTGCAGAGCTGGTTTGCTGTCAGGGGAAGAAAGTTTACACTGCTGAGAGAGAGAGAGAGAGAGAGAGAGAGAGAGAGAGAGAGAGAGAGAGAGAGAGAGAGAGAGAGAGAGAGAGGGGGGGGGGGGTGTCTCTTGCAGGTGTAAATTTTCTGGTTGTCAATCTTTAGAAGGGCAGCTTTCAGTGCTGATGTCTTCACGTAATGGTGCCAGAAAAATTGTAATGATTGTTTTGTTTAAGTGTAATTTAGTCAGTTACAATTAACAGTGCAGTAATCTCCCACACGACAGGCTGTACGTCATATTTTTATTTAATTCTGTAATGTACTGAGGTGAGGCTTCACTGACCAAAAAGCACTCTGCTCTCATTCCCAGACCTGAACTGATCCTGCATCGTGATTATATATGAATTGTTGCTTACTCTTTGGATAGGGTTTCTGTGACCCATTAAGATCTTAGTATACATTCTGGGATTTTTCTCCTTCAATTACAATCACTCAAGATCCTGAGGTGCTGTCTTGCACTGCAAAATAAAAATTTAGTAATGAAAAGGAATGCAATACCATGAGGATTATTAGTGATATACCAAGACACCACGACCTCTTTATAATAACTTACCATTGTTGAAACTTTTAAGTATTTAGATTGGTAACGGTGTCTGGAAAATGTGACGGTGGAAATGAAACTACTTCACAACTTTCAGTGACCCTCACATGCAAGGAATATTCAGGGTGGCAAGGAAAACCTGAAATTCTCATGGAAGTAAATTTTACATCGAAAGTTTAGGGATTTCATAAAATAGGGATTTCATAAAATTTTGAGGAATTCTTTTCTAACTTAACATGAAATTTAATTTAGTAAGTTATGAAAATCATAAATTTTAAAACACTGTTTCAAATTGTTAATTATAAGAATATTATTTCATACAAATAATAGATTTAAAAACTTTGGTTAAACAGTTGCTAATGGCTATTATTTATGAACTGAGAGGAAAGAAAAGTTACTGTAGTATGTGCCCTCGCCCCCTTCTTATATTTAAAAGATTAATTTTGGTAGAAAGTGATTGACAGAAGTCCGCCTCCCAGGCCTTTCCACCTTAGACAGATCGAAAGATTGTTGAAACTGTTTACGTAGCCCTATTGATGAGACCTGACGATGTCATCTGTTTCAGTTTAAAGTCCACATGCCTAAATATGTGAACAGCTGTACCAGAGAGATGCTTCTGAAATGAAGAGATTTTTATACTTCAGATGAAAAATCCGATAAGTGACTGTTCAGAATTGAGCATTGTTCATTAAATGTTCAGGAAATTGTATGCTAATGAAGTTGAGGGAGAGTAGCGTAGAAAACTAATTATTTGGTTTATTAATAGCTGCATGTCATTGATCTGTGCTGTAAAAGTTAAACAACACAATTGGACAGAGAAAATGAAAACTTTGCTCTCATTCTAATTTTTCTTACCACTCAGTGTATATTTGTTGTTACTATTGGGTAGTACCTGTTTTGCAAACGAGCTGTGGAATGGTTAAGTTGGCAGACATTTGACGTGGTAAAATGAGCACCAGATGCTCATCTAATTCTGTATTAGATGTTTTCAGTTCAGCAGTGCGAGGAAGTTTGGCACTAGTTGCCAGACATGGAATATTTAAAACATTCTTTAGGACTGGGATGTGAAATAAATTCACAGCAGTGACAGACAACTATATAAATATTTGTACAGTCTTCTAGTATCGCACAAATTAAGGGGGATAGGACATAAATTTGGTGGATTTGGAGGAGGAGAGATGTCACAGGACATTTTAATTTCCACTGTCTCTACTTTCACAAATAAACTCATAGAACTTTGTCGGCATGACCAGGAAGGATTCAGGATTAACACTCAACAGTGGAAGTTCAAAAACATAACAAAATAATTTTTTTTTACATGTGGTTTTGTTTCTTCACTTACTATTGGCTGCATTTGTTTCTATAGGTACATTTTTCCTCATAAGTAAGAGATTCTTCAACAAATTTTGCACAGCATATGAACGATACTTATCAGGTGCATGAAACTTCAGAATTTTTTCAGATCTGTTAAAAACTGTGGTAAATTATGAAATTTGATTGTTTTCCTAAATATGAAGTTTAAAATGTAATGGCTCATTCATTTTTTTTCACAAAGTAAATAAATTCTAGAGTTCAATACACAAGTAAGTATGGTTTGTATGCTGCGCAGAATTCATTGAAGAATCTCTCACTTACGAACGAAACTGTACCTATAGCAACAAATGCAGGCAGTGGTAAGTAATAAATGATGATATTTCGTATGTAAAAAAAAGTGTTTGAAGCTTTTGAACTTTCACTCCTGTGAGTGTGAATCCATGAATTTATTTGTAAATGTATAGGCAGTGGAAATTAAAATGTCCTGTGTTGCCTCTCCTGCTCAGTCAGCCAGTTTGATGTCCTGCCCCCCCCCCCCCCCCCCCTCCTTAAAGCTTACATCTCCTTACACTTGCCAAAAGTAAAAACCCATCAGAGAACATGTATCGTGAAACATAATTCTTCCTCAAACATCTCATGTTGGCACACTTTACTCCCACAAGTCTCAGTTTTAAACTAAAGGCCTACCAAAGATAGTACTACGCTATAACACTTGCATCACAGGCCCATATGATGCTACTGTCTGTTGTAAAACCGTTGAATGTTAAATGTCATGTCCTAACAAATTCTAAAAAACCAATACTACACATATGTTAAAATGTGTGCACCCGTGTAGAATGCACCAACAGAAAATATTTAACTTAATGCTGCTAGTTTGCGTAAGTTGTTGGCTATTTCTTGAGGACACTACTAAAGTGGGCCCAGAAATGCCCCTTACGCACATCTCATTTAACATGCTGATACATTACACTGTTTAAGTCCAAAGAAAATCTCTGCTCCCTCTAAATTTCACAGCAACCACCCTGTCGTCGTCCAAAAAGTGGTATACCCTCATACTGCTCGTTCTTGCAGTGCTTAATTTCTGCTAATGAGTCATTCTGTTCATTATAAAGCTATCAACATAACTTCAAAATTTCTTTCCTTTTGCCCCAAATACTGCAACAGTTCTGGCATTTCATTTCATTCACTACAGTATCCTCCATCCAGTTCTCTTCTGTGCTAATCTCAAGCTTCAGCCCCTGTTTCAGTTTATCAGCTGTTTCTGGTGCAGTTTCAGGCCCTCTATTTAGCTTCGTCACCTGGATATGATTTCCCAATATGGCATGGTTCTATATTTATACAGATGTTCTAGTTTTGTTGGGAACCATCTCCTAGAAGTTGAGTTTATTTAACAACAAAGGGGGTTAAAATGGCATTAAACATTAACAAACTGGCACAGAGGTTGAATGATTAAAGCAGTGAACTGTAAAGGAAAGGCAGGAGTTCAAAATAGTATCAGGATTGTGAAATGAAGTACATGGGGCAAATGGGAAAAATATTAAAGTAAGGTATAAAGAAATGGTTGCCATCAATTTTGGAGGAAGCTTGATATCCTTTTGTGCTTGGAGAGGAATGTGTCAGCATAAAATATGTAAATGTTAAAGGTGCCTTACTGGACCATTTTTCTCAATGGCCTCCTTGAGAAGCAGCCATCAACTTACTGTGATAAGTGGTACTTTCCAGGGACAAGATCGAACCACCCTCCTCAGTTTGTTCTGGTCCCTTGTCCGTTTGAAACTGAATGTTTAATTTATGCGTGTGCACGCCCGTCGCTCTTATGCTGTTGCAGTACTATATACCTCCGTGGTATCTTTTTGGCCACTGGCGCCTTTCACACTAGCCCGGTGGAGTGTCTGTATGCAGAAGCTGCTGAGAACTGCTGTCGTACTGATGTGACTTTCAGTAGATACGCATGCCGTTAGTGCCACCCATCCTATGCCACCTCCTTTGATGACTCATTTGCTCACCTGTATGGGGCACGTCCCTCTTCCGTTGCCTATTTGCTCCAGCAGCTTAACTTCATGTTACCTGCACTTTCCCTGGGGAGTGAAACCCTTCCTCACCTTGGCTTCACATGGCAGCCCGTGTTCACCTTGGCCTTTATTTGCTTCCAAAGGACACCACTCCAGCCTCACTCTATTGCCTTCAGTTTCATGACCTTCACATGGAACTTCACGAGTATCTTTGTCCACTGATGGCTCCCGGACTGACAGTGGTGTTCAGTGTGCCTTCGTCATTGGCACTGATGTCTTTTGGTATCAGCTACTGGAACACTGTTCAGTATTTCCAGCAGAGCTTTTGGCCCTGTCAGGCCACGTAGGACATCCAGCGACACAGGCTTTTCAATTGCGTTATCTGCTTCGATTCTGTGTCATTCTAAGCCTCTGTGTGCTGTGTATCACCCATCTCTTAATGCAATGGGTCCAGGAAAGCTGTCACTTTCTCACTCTTGATGGAGCCATTGTGATGCTTATGTGGGTTCCTGGTCATGTCAGTCCAATAGGAAACGAGGCCACCAACACTGCTGCCAAGACTGCAGTCCTAGTGCTCAGCCTATATTTCATCCGATGATCTGTGTTTCTGTCTGTCAGCAGGTGGTGTCACTTTGACATCACCACTGGTCCTCCCCTTCGTGGGAACAAGCTCCAGGTTATTAAGCCTCTCCCTGTGACTTGGGCGACCTCCCTCCTCTGCCCTCTTGCTGTGAGATCATTTTAGTTAGGTAGTGTATCGGGCATTGTCATCTTAGCCATGGCCATTTAAGAGCCGCTGCTCCACCAATTTGTGCTCTTTGTGTTCAACCTTTGGAGGTCGGCTATTTCCTGATGGAATGCCCTTTTTTTAACCACTTACGTTCTCATTCGTGTTTGCTGTCTGAGTGATCGGTCGTTTTAGTGAACAGTATGCGAGCTGTCAACCGTGTTTTACTTTTTACTCGTTGTACCAATATGGCGAAGGCCATTTAATTTTTCAGGGTGTATATGCCCTGGGACATCTTGGAAAAACCTGGTAATTTTTTGAAATGCCAGGAATTCAAATTTTTGTAATTTCGATTGTCAGATACTCTAACAACTATTACCGTATACCACTACTGCATCAATAAAACATAAATGAGAGAGGAAAAAACCTTGAGGTGCAAAGGAAATGCACAATTTACAACAAAAAAACACTGTCCATACACAAGTGTCTGCCAACAGCTAACTGTGTCAAAAGCTATGTAATCCTTCGTAACAACAAACTGCTTCCGATGAGCGTGACATCACAACTATGTACATAAGGTTCATTTGAGCAGTTGCCAGCAAGCTCACACACATGTGCAGTTGAGTCACGTAAGCTCCCACTTCTGGCTTCTTGAAGTGTGGCTGTTAGCTGTATCAGCAGTAGCAGCCAGATGCCGACAGGAAAAAAATTTTGTCGTGCCCAAACTGTCAAATTTGAGCATGCACAGAGCAGTCGTGTTTGGGGGTTGGGGTAGTCACCTCATGACCGATGTTTACCTTTAGTGATTCTGCTGTTTCCTCTTTGTTTACAGCTCCAATGTCAAAGGAAAACAAAACGGATTTCTGTGGCTGGGAGCTATCAAGTGAATTGAGATACATTCGTGTGCTTACGAAGGGTTAAAATACTTCACTTCATTAGCTTGTTTTCTGGTTTATTTTGTTTCCATATTTTTGGTAGTCAAGCATTAATCACATTGCAGAACAATGAAGTTATTTTTGTTGGTCTTCTAAGGAAATTTGGCTTTTATTAGTCGTTCCTGCAGAGGAAATCAGTTTATTTGAAACGAAGTGTTTTAGTCCACAGTATTAGCCACTTCCAAATGTTTAGTGAATTTCAAGTGCATGTTTTCATCTTCTGGCATGTATGGCATTATGCCATTGTAAAGAACCAAACACAAGACAGTACAGAACTGGAACTCCAAAAAATTTACATTCTCTAAAACCACACTAAAAAGCTTAATGTCAGCTTGGGGCCTACTATATTGTGAATCTGGACATATGAATGTGCGCTTCAAGCCGACTTATGCATTTTAGTATGGTTTATGGAGTTCTAATGCTCTTGCAGTATCCCCTGATGTCCTGTTTCTTTTAAGGCATAATGTGAAATCTCTTAGCTTTATACATACAAACGTAGGGGTTTCCTACGTTGCCGTAGCTCTGCACATGCAGTAATGTCTGTTTTCTTGTGCGCTCTGGCAACTGCTGAAACATAAGAATTTCTAACAGGTCTTGGGTAAAATATTGTAAAGTGTTACTTTCAAAGTAAGTTACCTTTTAAGCAAGATGAATCATGTTGCTGTTTGAGAATTTCTTCAATCACCTAGAGTTTGACAATCATTTAAAACTTAGCTGTCCGTGTAGCTACACTTCGTATATTAATATAAACCATTAAATTTTCTGATTTGTGTGTTCCTGCTACTTAAGTGATATTCCTATTGGCTCTGAACATCTGCTGTCATCAGCTGGCTTGATCATGTGACATGAGCTGAGATGGTCTTGCAAAAGGACATAGAAATCCCTATTTCAATGCTTCATAAAACTAATGTGCTGTGTTTGGTGGGATTTGAATTTATACTGTCATAGTACGAAAATATGTTGTGTACCGTTATACAAAAATGTGTAGTGTAAAAGTCGCTGCACTTCAGGGAGGCCCCCCCTCCCCCTTCTCTCCCCTTCTTCCTGGATTTAGTTTTCTACGCTGGTCTGTGAAATGTTAAAAGAACTGACAAGTTTACCAGTCCCTAGGGAAAGTATACTGGCATTTAACACACACAAAGTATATTGCAGCCCTGGAAAAAGTGTATTTTTTAACTGGGATATCTAGGAAAAATCCAGAAACTTTTTCTTTGCCCACAAACACCCTGTTATTAGCTTCTGACCTCCATTTTGCTATGGCGTGTTGTATAGACCTTTCTCCACGGCCATGTTTTTAAGTGTATTCTTTTCTGTTGGTTGAGATTACAATGTAGTCTTTTAACTCCTCTCATTGTCTTAGTGTTCTACAGTTCTGGTGTGGGCATTTATGACCCTAGTTGTTTTTGTACCCTAAAACAAAACAGAAGTGACAGTTGCATCCAGTAGAAAATACCTTTCCTTATGAAATTGAAGTCTGAAATACTATGCACATTCATTTCGCATCGTCTAACTTCTTGAATCAGTAGTGGGTTTAATGTATCCAAAATCTGAGACTTAACATAAAAACTGTCGTGAAATGTTTTCAGTGATGAAACTTCAAAGGGACTTGATTTTTGACTTCATTTTCTGTGTAATTAGATGATGATATTCACTTAACGAAGTCCACATATTATACAAATATTCTTTAGGTGTCCTCAGTTATTCAGACATCCACTCATTTCTGTACACCTGGAATATGGACTACAATGTCATCAGTAATTAGTCGGCCTCTTCTGTTAGGAACAGCTATGGTCCAACAATGACCATTCTTACCATGGATGACTTTTTTAGATTGGATTAGATTTACTTTCATTCCAATTGATCTGTAGTGAGGAGGTCCTCCAGGATGTGGAACATCTGTATTTCTTCACTGCTCTTTGAAAATTCAGCAGACTGATCAGTGTCTACAACTGCTGCAGGAGTGTTAGCTCCAGAATCACTTTCATCAGGAAAGTCACTTTCATGACTTTTTCTAATAGTGCTTCCCGTATAGTGTCTTCCATTAGTAAAAAGTCATTTCTACATGCCATTTTCACATAAATGTGCTCTATGTTCAGAGAGAGAAGTTACACAATTTTGTACTTAAGGGGAACAGTGACACTTCAAAAAATATTTACCAATTTAAACAATAGTGTGTCAAAACTTTGAATGTCCTTCCTTTTCTGTGTCTCACTCAATGCTGAATTTCCATTGGTGGCAGCAAGCTGTTTGTGTGGTGGTGCATGTGTCGTGTAAAGTAACAAACAAGAAACTCCAGGATCAGACTGACCCTGGTGTACACTTCTCGCATTAATAATGGGATACGCCAGTCTTGAAACATGTTATGGTAAATGTACCACATGTTTGACAACTGGTGTGTAACATTCTCAGTATTGATTCATGATGGTTGTATAAAGGTTTACCAACATTAGCTGTTTTTTAGGAGTGCACACAAATATTATAAAGAAAACTATTTTGTTAATTTAAATGAGTATGGTTGTGTGAGCAATTTTACTTCGGTTTGGGCTTTCCTAACATGTATTTTTCCCCCTCCTTGCAAAATACAGTATATTGCATGTAAAAAGGTGCATAGTAACTTCAATATGAAATATACTAAAGTCTTGTTCCAGTATCTGAAAAATTTGTTGCATTTCTGCAGCATTTCATGTGGACTGTCAAAACAGTTTCTCTTTGGTACAAAGCACAGAAAAATTCCACACTTTACAGTCAAAATATCTGTTGAGGGCAAGGCCTAAGTCTGTCCTTCGAACCATTTTCTGCAGAGTTGCCAAAACTGTGGTACTGCACATTATTAGCTGGCATAGGAGCAAAAGTGTTCATCTGGATCACGTGCATCCATTGATGGCATGCCAAGTTTCTTCTTCACAGAAGACTTCAATCTATTTGCAGTCTCCCCTTTGAAGCAGTTCAATGCCATTCTCTTCCCCCCCTGCCACTGCCGCATTGATAAGAGCTACACGTGCACAATGCAGAAATATATATAGAGAAACCAAATAGAAAATTTCAGTTCAGTGATACACTGTACAGTTCAATAACCATTTCTGTCAGATACCGTCCACTCTCCCACAATGCACTTATTGTATTGCTCTACATTATTGGGGCAAGGAACTTGTTTTTCTCCTCTTATGTATTCCATCACTCTACAGTTGTAAGAAGATGAATACAGCAAAAAGAGCTTGCATACACTCAATGTTTTGCCCACTACATAATTATGATCACAGAATTGTCCTTTTGGTAGTCAAAACTGCTACGACCCTGCATCTGGAGTATTTCCTCATTGTCTAAGGGCAGTATTTCAATCTGAACAGACAGTTTACTGTAATTCAGTAAAGTACTAGAAACATAAGTGTTCACAAAATCCGGTATATCCTACAGGCAAAATTTTATTGCACTTCATTCTTACAACCATCAGGTAAAAAATTCACTATGATGATACTCATATGTAGACATAACTACTCTAGTTCCTACTTAAGTGCGTGGCAGATGGTGAAATAATTCACTTCCAAGATATCTTCTGCATTTATAAGCATTTCTCATTGCACAATGTATAATAGTGCCACAAAGTCAAAAGAAAGTGCTACTACACTGGTGACACATGCTCACATAACATAGCACGCTGTCAGCCAAGGAACTTTTACACAAAAAGGGGGTGGAGAAACATTCTTGAATCAAGAGTTTAAACATTGCATGTAAGCATCTTTGTCCACCCAAGAACAAAATTTAAAAATTGGTGCAAAAAACTGAATTTTGGTGTTGCCATGGAGCAACATTGGCCAATAAAGCATATCTTTCTGGTGTGTGTGCTCCATTGAATGAAACATTCAGTACATGGGCAAATCTCTCATCCATTCACATGCTTTCTTTGGAATTTTGTAACTATGGGTCTCATCCTTTCCTGGGAAAAAGAGAATCTGGTTAATCAACTACTTTGAACCCCAAGATGGCTATTGGAGCCCTTTGTGCCTTAATAAGTGTTCCAGTTCAGTGTTGAATGCTTCCATAAGTTTATTTAAAAGACGGAAGAAAGAGCAACCCGACAGTCAGTACAGTACTGTATTGCACTATCCAAAATGATCATGAAGTCTTCTTGCCCCAACAAGTGTAGCCTTCCTGTTGTACTGCTTCTCCTGAACACCACTACTAAGAGCTCGTGTGTCACCTCCACATTAAGATATTGAAATGAATGGGCCCAAATGTGGAACTCCTTGTATGGAATTGGGTCTTTTCTAATAGAAGTGAAAGCAACAGCATTTTGCTTTGAAAATGTTGCAGAACTGATGCATTTCATATTAGGCTGTTTCCAACTCACTGAAAAAGGCAACTCAAGATTTATTCATATATTATGCTATATGAATCCTGTAGATCCTGCATCTTTTCTAGCATTGTGTACCCATCTTTCATCAGAGGATTCTCAGTGAATGGAATCTTAATACTGGAACTTCCTTTGTTCTTTTTCCATCCATACACCTGTTCCATCCATACACCTGATTGTATACCAAGCGTCTCCAATTCATATTTGTTGCTTGTAATTGTCTACCACTCCAGTCTGCTCTCTGAATGACTTGTTTTTATAGCACTCCTAGTAATTCCAAATATGCACCTCTCCCCCCCCCCCCTCCCCCACCTCCCCCTTGCTCACTGGAGAACCCTTCTTAAAATTGTTGCCATATTGGAGATGAATATTAGAGGTTCTTCTGTCCATCTATCTAAGATTTTTATATAGTTGTATCAATCTGTTTCGTAGTGCCAGTAAAATGATTGTGGTTGATATGCATTCCATGAACACAGTTACTACTTACGTGCATAGTTTAAAAGATCTCAAAACTTACTCCAAGGCTGCTGATTCGGAGGCAGGACATACCCATGCTTGGCTCCTGTTTCAGTTCTTAATTTTGCAAAATGAAGCCTAGTAGAAGCTGTAGCATCAGTGATATTTCCTCAGTCTATATTAATCATAAAGTAAATGTATATACATTCAAAATTGTAATCTCCAAAAGTTCTTCACCAATTTCTTTGAAATTTTGAAACAGAGTTGCATATGAAGGTGCATGTTTTCATATGCCTTCTGTAATACCATCTGTTGATTTAGGAGAGAGATGGCAGCAATAATTTCAAGAACTTCTTGACTTTGTTGCTTCAGATTTTCATTTGATACTTTAATAAACAATCATGCAGACAGAATAGTATATAAAGCAACAGTGTACAGGTTTTCTGTTAAAAACAACTATGAGAAAGAAAATGCTATGGTAATCGGAGCATTTTAAACTGTTGGAGAAATTTTTTCCCCAATACATATGTTTTCCTTACATAAAAATTGGATACACAATGTGCTGTTTTGTTTTTTCCTCCATCAGTGTTAACAGAAGACAGTAAGAGTTGTATTTATGGCTTATCAGCATCTGATTAGCATACTGCTATGGAATCAGAATCATCTGAAAGTTGTTAATCCTATGTGTTTGCAGATTAAATAATAAGAGGTACTGTCATTGAAGCCACTATCCCCAAAGATCTGGTAGCTGGAGAGGTCTCCCCCCCCCCCCCCCCCCCATACATGGTAACCAATCCTGACACAATTGCGAAGCATTGTTATGTTCGTTAATATACGAGTATTCATTGAATGAGTTGCTCATAGTCTCGCATCTTTTTAATTGACAAAAAATAGTGAGGAGGTAGCATATAGTGTAATGGGAAGTACCAGTATCAGGCGAGTGTAAGTGACATTCAATAGGCATTTCATAATTCTGGTGGTTGAAGTATGAGTCCCAGGTTAGTTAGTGGCATTATATGCACCTTCCCCATTGGTTGCATAACGTAGTGCCAAAATTATGGGTATCAACTGTAGACTGTCTGTTATTGGAAGAAGGATGAAGGTTTAGTAGCCTTAGCAAAACTTATTTTGTTTAACCTGAAAGTACCACTTCTGGTGGATTTAAGTGTGCTTAAGTGATGGAATGAAAGTATACAATTTTTGGTATACTGGCTCCATCAACACTACAAAGTTTACAAACAATTAGACTTGCACAGTGCAAAAGGTAATCAGTACCATCGTAAGGCTACCTAAGAAGCATAAGATGAGATTTTATTGGTCAGTCTACTCTCCAACACCTGTCTCAGTAAGTGAGAAGTTGGCATCTTTGAGTGCCATCTGGAGGACCTAGGTCAATCTCTAAAATTTCCCTTGCTGGGAGGACTGGAGTACAATGCACTCAGCACATGAGTAGGTAGTACTTAAATTAGTAGTGGCATTAAGATCTAGAAAGTTAACAGCTAGGAGAGGCAGTGTGCTGACCCCTTGTCCTTCTATAATACTTTAGCCAAATGATGCATATGCAGATCAATGTGCCAACTGTTACTTGCAGTTCTCACTGAGTCAACATGTGATGTGACAAGTTTAAATGGAGTCTGTGCAATGGTAATCTGTGCAACATTTGCACTCGTACAGGAGTGATAAATGACAGGCAAGGCAACACAGCAGGCAGCAAAGCCTTGCGAGTGGCACATCGCTGTCAGCCTCATTGCAGATAACTTCCAAATATCACGTATTTACTTGAGACTGGAAAATAGTATGGCTGTCCTTAGAGGGTTAAATACAATTTATATATGTTAGCTGAAATTGGTACCCAACATTGAGACACACAAAATACACCTAACAAAAACTGGCCATTGGCTATTTTTTATTGCAGACTTTTCAAAATATGTGCTGTGTTTTACTTACTTTCAAAGTATGCAATAAGTATGGTAAATAGCAAAGAAAACTAGTTAATTATCAAACTGTGCTATCAGACTATACTGTAAATTTTTTTCGAATAGTTTCCATAAAATTAAATGAGATTACATAGCAGAGAGGACGTGTGAATCCCAAAACTGGTTTTTAATTTTTTTGTGTGAATAGTTAGTTTCACTGAGGAGCTAGAGGTGGATGTAGCATTGCTTCGTATATGTTTGTGGTTGTGTGGAGCAACCAGCAGTCTGTTTCACCTGGTGATCCGACAAGAAAATTCTATTGGTGTTGTAGTGCTGTCATCCCAGTAGGAACAAGTTAGGTCGCTTCAACTATGTTCTACGTGTTCAACTGATGATAGTTGCAACTGCATGATATGCAAGTCTCATCGTGTATCGTATCGCATGAGTGAGATTGACCTTAGGCTGTGTGTCTCTAGACTTTATTAGAGCTCCTTTTTTTTAATGTATGTATCGTACAAGTGCCGCGGTTAGACTGAAACGTTTTCAGTAGTGTTAGTTTCCTCTGCATAGTTTTTCTGGAAGGAGTTAGTGATGCCAGTACCTAGTTTCCTCAACTGTTAAAACTTGATGTGACTGATGGTGATTAATTTATTTTATCCACATTTAAAATTTGCTAGCAATGTTAACACTTTCTCAGATGTGCAACAAGCAATAAAGTTATCATACATAAGGCATACTGAATATTAGCTTGCTATTTTCATTAGAACTACCACATTTTTCTGCAAGGTAAAAAAAAACTTGTATTCAGATGAAATTGAAAGAAATGGCATAGATGAGTTTTTTTCCAAACGGCATTTTCGTAATGTATATTCATCAATACACCACAGATCAAGATTAGTTTCTGATGCTAAAGTGGAATTTAGATGTTCCACATCTAAATTTTTATGTTGACAGTTGTCTGTGACTGTGTCTGTGACTGTGTCTGTGTCTGTGTCTAAATAACATTTTTTTATTTAAACTACAAATATTTCATGTCTGTTGTAGGATTCGGTAAGTCTGTGCCAACTACTCTGCTATATTTGTAAATGTTTCCTTGCATACACTGTATAACAGTGCATCAGTAGAAACTCAAATACATGATAATGCCACTTGTTTTGTCCCCTCCCACTCTCACTACAGTGCTGGCCACAGAGAGTTGTTCCCAGAAGCAGAGGTGTGTCGTTTGTTTTCCTCTGTTCAGGTATGGAGTGAGGGAATTACAAGCAGCAGGTGATCTTGTACCCACACATAGGGTTTTTTCTGTTATGATTCAGATATTTATAATTTTTTGCTTGGAGGATGAGGTACTTAGACCCCGTACAGCGAACAGTATATTGTTAGCCAGAGATGCAGATATCAGATGTAATTTTGAAAATGAAACTTGGCAGTTCACCTCTTGAGAGTATCTTGATCAGTTCTGATACTTCTTGTCTGAGTACTGCATAAAACAGTACATAGTTCAGCATTCATTCCCAAAATCATTGTAGACCTAAAAATATGTACATATTAATAACATTAAGACAACAAATGTTTTATGAGGAGCACTGAAGCTGTTTCCTCTAGGCAAGAGCTCTTCTTTCGGTCACCAAGTTACTGATCCTTTGACACATGAATTCGGAATGTCCTGTCAACTGGTCTCTTCCTTTAGTCAGGCCATGTAATGAAGTCCTTTCTTCCTCTATAGCACCACATTTCAAATGCTTACAGTCTCTTGTCTGAACTGTTTGCCAAGTTTGACATTCATTCAAGGCTATATGCCACAAAATACCTCCAGAAAAGGCTTTCCCACACTTGAAATTGGTATTAAATGTTACCAAAATTTTCTTTTTTCAGAAGTGCGTTTATTGCTATTGCCAGTCATTTTATGTCCTTCCTACTTCTCCCATTGTCATGTTGCTCCCAAAGACCAAAATTAATCTACAAGTCTCTTCATTTCATAATTCCCTTATTACTTGATTTGACAACATTGTTATGCTGGCTTTGTTTTTGTTTGTTCAATTTACAACATTGTACCAGGACACTAGACTTATTTCCAAGACACTTGATTTTGCCTAACCTTTTCGAAGTTATGTCATCTCTGACAGAATTCCAATGTTGTAGTAGTTTGCCAAAGTTTTCCTCTCTCCCTGAATTTTAATTCCGCTTTCATATTTCATCTCAGTTTCCAATACTGCTTACCAGTGTACCAACATCAGGGATAGGCTACATCCCTGTCTCACTCCATTGTCAGCTGTTGCTTCTTTTCATTTCATGTGGGCTGGTTTCTATACATGTTGTAGGCAGCCAGCATTGTCAAAAGCTTTCTCTAAATCTACAAATGCTATGAACATAGTTTTGCCTTTCTTAGCCTTTCTTTTATGATAACTCAGTGTGGGTGTTGCCTTGCATGTTGCTACAGTTCTGAGACCCAAACTGATCTACAAGGTTGAAGAATACAATTTCTTCCAGTCTTCTGTAAATATTTTGCCTGTATTTTGCAAACATTACTTACTAAGCTCCTGGCTTGATAATATTCATGCCTGTGTTCTTTGGAATGGGATTTATTACACTTTTCTGTAAGTCTGATTATATTTAACCTCTCTCATATCTTGTTCATCAGATGGAGTATTTTCTCCTAAGGCATACATGTTTTTGGAAATACTACTACTGTAGTTCCTTCCCTGCTTTCACCTGTTTGCAGTACCAACATTATGTGCCCATGTTAAGAAACATTCCAAGGCAAAGTCATGCATCTAAAACTACTGTAGAGGCCTTCTTCATGAATCATGTTAGTTTGGCGTCTCCACAGATACCCCTACAATGTTGCTGCAACTGTGTATTCTAGAAATAAGCAAACCACCCAACCCCAGCAAAAGCCTGCTACACATCCTACCTTTATTTTGACAAAGAGAAACATTTTTCCAATTATAAATGTAATATTATCACATATAGCACTTAGGAAGAATAATTCACAAATCTTTGTTACCTTAAAATTCTCCTGTTTATTTCTGACAATGATGTATATTAGAACAGTGTCAAATTCTGTCCACTATCTTACCAAATGGCGACATCAGTTGCAAAATTACCTTCTATGATTACAGTGTAGATGCCTATAGGAACCACACTATTTGGAAGTTCAATTTTTCTCAGTAATTACCCAGATCGGCTGATTATACTGCTGTCTAATGACTACACATTGTTAGCTCTGGGCAGAGTTCAGATTGCTTGTTAGTTCATACTGTACTACGCGAGATAAATGGACTATGCAGAACTCCTGACTTACTTGTCGGTCAACTAGATTTGTTCACCACCTGTACTCTGCCGAGTTCCTGTAGCAGCAGTTTCTGTCCATTCCCTGCAGTCTTCATTAGTACTGTTCAAAAACATTCAGAGTAATTGATTTTGCAATTGTCATAAGAAAGTGTAAAATTTTTGTTTGATAGAACAGAGATGTTAATGCTATGTGTGTTGGTCTGATAATTGAAAACTTTTTAAATTGGGTTAAATATGTCTTTTAAATATTGTCGTGGTTGGCTCAGTAAAAATTACTGCTAAAATTGTTATGCTTGCAATAAACATTAGTGTTTTCTTATACAAGTCAGTGGGGAAAGACAGCTGCCATTTACTTCAATATGGGTATTGGAGGCAGTTTTCTTAAATAGATAACTACTTGTAATAATGAATTAGGGGCTCCGGCTTTCTGCAAGTACGGAACTGTTGTTTTGCTTTAATATCATACACATTTCAACATGGTTATGGTGTCATCAGTAGCTTTTTCTTTCATTCTTAAAATACATTTACACAATCTTTATGTAGGTTAGGGAGTGTTAAATCAGATTTTGTTTAATTCACATACATGCTTCACCTTTTGCTTACATTGTGAGAGCTCTGAATTTAGACGATGCCCTAACATCCCTATGTTACGGGTGGCTCGGTGTATTAATTTAGATCTATAGTTGATTTTGGTTGGCAGCAACAAGACACACAGTGTAAATAAAAGATAAAAACATACATAATTTAAAGAACAAAATCTGATGATGTAACATATTTCCTGACATACATGAAATTTGTATGAATGTAGTTGTGGAACAATACAAGAAAAAAGAACCTGTTTAGGAATTCAGATCTGGTGAAGCATGTTCGAATGTTAAAGCAAAATGGTAATTGTGTACTTCAAAAAAGGTGGACCTTCTTTAATTCATTATTATTTTTCTGCAAGCACAGGAACAGAAATTAAAATTCCAATAACTATTCATGATCAGTTTTTCTCAAAGCTGTGAAAGTGTTTATCTAGACATCACTGTAGCTTGATTGCTTCCTCTTTGTCTCCTGATCTTTTAGTTGCTGTTGTGGTTGTGAGTTTGCTTATTGATTGCTTTAGAACACTTTTGTAGCAATGCAGTTTTGCAAGTGTGTAAAGATTTCTTAAGGTGGCTGCAGTACCTTGGTGCAGGTCTTTAGTGAGTTCCAGAAAGTTTGATTTGACACAGTTAATTTTAACAAAGATATTCCAAATAGTGCTCTTTCACTCCCAAATTTTTGTCAGATACTGGTCATTTGTTCATTGTATTGCTTCTGGCAGTTCCTAGAGCATTGATTGGAGGCGGGACAGCTTAGGTTAAAGCATGACTGAATGAGCAGGAGGTAAGCATCCGAGGAGAGTTGGGTTAAATGTTCAACTACTGTTCCATTATTTCTACTCTGACAACATGCTCACTCTTGGTCCCACAACATTTCACTGCTTTGAGTCTCTTATTTTGTTCCTTGCCTCTTTCTCTGAAATCTCTTCATTTATTGAGGTTTTCTTCATTGTGCAGTTCATTGTTGTCTAATCTGGTAATTACAGCTCCTAAATATTTGATAAATACCAAAGAGTTTACGGTCTTCTAGAAACTTTTCTTGAATGTCAGAACTAATGTTTAATGTTGTATGTGGTCATTTAATTGCGTTTGTATATTCAGCATGGTGGTTTGCACTCAGAAATCTTAATTTGTTAAATTTTGTGATAACTGATTTTGTGACAACTGATAATATTAATTGCTGTGTTTTTGAGTGCACCACATGCTTGTAACAAGTAGTTCAGTTAGTACTGCCAGAACGGTTTAGTATACAAATTGTTTTCTTTTATTGCAATTATGTTCTTGTCTTTGAATTTAACCAACATATCACATGTAGTAACTCAATATTAGCACTTTTTTCTGCAAACCTCTTCAATTTATCAGAAAAAGTATGAAACACACCTGTTGAGATTGCAGCAGTGTGATTAACATTAACTTTTCAAAGCTCTTCATAACATTGCAAAAAGAAAAGAGAATCCTTTGAACTTCTTGATCAGAGAGAAATAAGTAATGCCACCATTGATCCTTATAGAATGTGAAGAAATGTTTAATTGCTCTCTAGTCTCACAGCATTGAGATCTCTCATCCTTGCATAGCTGAAATGTATAGCCGCTAAATCCAGTTAAGAGTTGTTTCCATACTTTGATTTTGCCCTCCTTGATACTGTCGCAATGAAGACAGGTTTTGTGTTGTCAAATACAATTTTGTGTTTCTTTTTAAAACTGTGTTCAGCAGCCTTTGCTTTGTTTAAATTTTGTACTTCACGTGCTGCCACTGTTTCACACAGTTTCTTAAATGGTATGTGTGAAATGCCAAGTGTGTGTCACTGAGGCACTTCGGAGAAATATCCCAGGACCGCAAAGACCAAGCTACTCTCTTAACCACTGAAGAATATGTTGTTCTTTGTTGTATGGAAATCTTGTCTAGTCGATTCTCTACCCAGGATTCTGTATTTTATTATGTTTATCCTTTACCAACTGGCTAGGTGATGTGAGTTCAAAGGTCAGAGGAAAGAAACTGCATAGCACCTCCAACATGACTACCTAGTAAAGCACTGTTACCAGTAAAAAAATCTTGATTGGGTAGTAAGTTAATGTCACTGCTATCTTGTAGGTGCCTAATATTAGGCTTACTGAAGTTTTGGGTGTCAGGAAGACATTGTTTCTGAAAAGGGATATCATCACAAAGAAATTACTTCAAAGAAACCTTTTGTGTTTGAACACTAAGGTGTCTCTTCAATAAATGTGGCATTTTCTTTAAAGAGCTGTATGTCCCATCTCGTAATGGCTCTGCTCTTGGTGAGCTACTAAACTAACAGATTTCACAATATTGTAACACTTCGTGTGTGTATTGGGGAGAGGGGGTGGGGGAGAATCCTTAATGGTTAATTTTCTATTCTTTAAATATGAAATATAACATGGTGATGGTTAACTTAGTTTAAAAAAAAAGGAACATTTTCATTAGGTGTAGTAGACAACACTTGTTATATCAAAAGGAACACATTCTAACTTTGCGTATCTGCGAATGCTGAATTTTTCATGCAGTAAAATTGTTGAAGCAGTTATTTACAGAAGTTAGATTTAACAGAGTCTAACAAATACTTCAGAGTGGTGTTAAATTTTATATGAATCTGTACTTACTGTTAACAGCTCAGGTAATATTACCCACAAGAATAAGTTTGTGTTGTTCATGTTGATTAAGCTGGCTTGGATTATGTAAGACTTAATAGAGAATGTCAGAAATTTGAGTCATTGATTGTAACTAGTGTTGCAAAATTGTAGACATTATACCTCCCTCTTTGTAGTGTAATACCAGATTTAGGAAGGATACTTGTGCTTCGTCTTTTTCTAGTAGTAATACTGTTGTAAGGAAAGGTAATGGTTAAATACCCACGTGATTCATAAATGTTGTTTCAATCTCCATTTTGTTACATACAGCCAAGAACTACACTGTTAGGGCATTTCTATAGGTTTCCTTTGATAGCAATATCTTCACGGTCTGCCATTAAACTCTGGCAATACTGTTGATGCTGCTGCAATTTTTCTCTGAATATTACAATATCATGGAAGTTTTATGTAGGTAATAGGGGTAGATCACAACAGTATACAGTCATATTCCCAAAGTTTCTAAGATAATTTAATGACTTGTGAAATACTACCAACATTTTAGGAAGTAATAAATGCTACTGCAGGATCTACTCTACATGTGCGAAACAAGAGCTGTCAGTCCTCCGTGTGGTTGCATGGCAGGAAGATCCATAACAAGAGCGTTGATGGTACCCCAGGTGTTTGGAAAGAAAATAGGATAATTACAGTTCCAGTTATATTTCCACAAAAGCAATTTACAGTTAAAATAGTCAGATGATTTGGAATGACTGGGAACCAATCTAAGTTAGCAGGTAGGTAAGTTTTTGGGTGTATACTTAGGTGCCATTTCAAATCGTACAAAAACCATCATCCCACAAGTTTTCAATCAGCTTGGTTAACAAATGCAACACTGTTGAACATTTTGTGAAACATCCAATGCACATTATATGCCTCTTCTTACTGTATATAATTTTTGTCTTGATATTGACAGCACACACAATTTCCTCAGCAAAACAGTGTTGTATACTAATCAACTGTAGGGAATTACCACTGGATGGGAACTTTGACTGTGTATTGCATCTTATCTACAGCATACATGTCATGTCATATTTATTTTAATATAGATACCAAGCATTGTGTTCAATATGCTTTTCAATTCTTAGTGCCAAGGCAGGGGATACTACATCTGTATTCATAATGTGTTTGCTCAAAATGACCTCTGTAGATTTTATCTGGAAGTTTGGCCACTTTATCCTCGGAAATGTTAAAATATGCAGTTAATACTTAGCATTTTCTCTTTTTTGATACTTTTCTGTTTGAGAACATTCTGGCATAATCCTCTCGTATGTATTGGTCCTTGTAGCAGTTTTTTCTTTGCACTGTGGTTAAGATTCCTGACAATGTCCAGATCCTTTCCTACATTTACTCTCCAGAATTCCCATCCTTTCTACGCAAGATGGACTTGAAGACAAATTCTCCTGCTTGTCCCAATTCAGGGCAGGGAGATGGCAGTACTGCTGGGAGCTACACTGGTGGACCAGGACCACAGAGAGGAGGCAACTACAGCCAGCCCAACCAGGCGCAGAGCTTCCATCCGTACAGGCGCATGTAACAATTTCATTTGCTGACAAGACAACACTCCAGGTTGTAGCACATTATTGGACTGTATGGTGAAAACCTCTCATTCAGATTGGTTTATTTCTGTGGGACACCTTTAGTACTGGACTGTATGGTTTACAGCACACAATTCTAGGAATAGGATAAAATCCACAGCTGACTGTTCAGTGTTGTTAGCAGCAGAGAGCTAATATATAGATATGTATTCCTTCATTTTGTTTCCATTTCAGATATTCATATTTGATATTTGAGAAATAATAATTGTTTGTTCTGCCTGCTGTTTAATTTTTATAGTTAATGGAAATGGATGTTATCACTCATCTCGCAATTTTCAGTGTGATTGTAGTTGGTACTTGTTAGATGTGTCAGCAGAAGTTTTATTTTGTTTGTCATTTGAATGTAGGAACTATGAATGTTTCCTTGTAAGAATGAGTTGATTAAATCAAAAATTGGAAAATAATTAAAGACTGTCGATCATTAATGATTGATGTAACAAATAACAGTTTTAATATTCTAGATCTTCTGAAAGGGTTATTCATTGGCATCCTAAAGTTGGATGAGAAGCTGTAACAGTTTGTCCAATATTCATTATATATTTTTAAGATACACATCTTGCACATAACGTATTATTTGCAGTACTGTCATCCTTGTATGACACAATAATCAAAATAAGTTTTGATTCAGCAGTAACTTCCACAGTTTTTAAGTTGTATTCTGCATTACCATAATCACATTCATTCACTGCTGTACCCTTACTTATTTTGATGTAATTTTAAGAACTGCCTGCCAAAATTACACATTACATGGATTTAAAATTTCATTACTGTGTGGTATTTTATGGGTGATAAAGTAATGTGAGAAGTTAAGATAATATGGAATGTATGGGAAATGTTGTTCATAAATAATCTTTCATTTTCATACGTGATATCAAAGAATAAGCACATTTATACAAAACAAATTTTGAGTATATATTTGAATGTAATAAATTTGAGAGTACATTTATGTGTTGATTATATTGAAAGTACCTAATCCAGAAAAAATGCTCTTTAATCATTGTGATGTTATTTCTTGTTGTCCATATTGTGAGCCATTGAATGTATACATGGCATTGCTATGGAACCTTGAAATTGATCCAGTGGATCATGCCAACATTTTATCAAGGATAATCTTCTTGCTCTTCCTATTGTTTGTGTTTCAAGAGTTCCGTGAAGTTCTATGAGCGGAATAGAAAGATAATCGATGCAAATATAGAGTAATAATATACAGTCATCATCTAAACCTGTTCAGTCATCCATGTAATCATCTGTTCACTGTTTTAAAATTTTCTGGTCATGAATTTAAGATGAAATTTTTTTTCTTCCCCCCCCCCCCCCCCCCCCCCCCCCCCAAAGTCTTGGCTGAAGAGACCTGTAAAAGTCCATGTAAGTACAGTACCCCATCTAACTTAACTACGATCTCCAAAATAATGGTGAATATAAAGAAATTATTAATACATGTTAAGAGTTATGCAGACTGTGGAATCCTGTGGTCACAGTAAATGAGAACTGCTAGAGGACCCACATAATAATTCTGGTTACACTGCTTAAAGCGATTCATCGTCTTGTGGAACTTAGCGTAGTGTGTCAATTTTTCAGTAAAAATGAGATGGGATAATTAACTAATAGTTGAGAACTACCTGTAGTTTTCAGCTTTTAAAAAGTGAATATATTAATTTTTTCCTTAATTTAAAATGTTTGGCTGATACCTCATTGATGCTTTTCAAAGAAACAATTTGTGTTTAGGGTAAGCTTCATTGCACTAAGGACATCTGAAGTAGATACTTTGACAGGTGTTGTCTTTATCTAACAATGGAAATATTGCAATTTCTTAAAATGGCAGTAAAACAGTAGGTATTTTTCATGTTAAGAAGGCACTTGATTTCATTCAACCAGACAGTGACTGAAAAGGTCCTTAGAGTTTAAAACAAATATTAATCAGGAGTTTCTTACATTGTTACTTAGGAAAGCCCTCTCATGCTGCAGTGTTGAGGAGAATATTTGCATACTTGCAGTGGAACCTTACGGACTGACCCTGCTACAATTTTCTTCATACTTACAGCATTTTCATGGTCTGTGGATGGGCATCAGTTTCCTGAAGCTGTGCAACACAATTGTCAAACACTAAAACATTTTATGGTTTTCGAGTGCTGTAAAGAGAATACACTCAGAGTAGTTTAGCAGACATGGTGAATACCTTAAGTGCGTAGTGTGTCCGTCTTGTATTTGTGTGAATTTTGCTAGGACGGATTTTATTTGAATTCTATATTCATTTTTAAGTGGCAACATTAATTAGCAAAAATTAAAACATAATTTTTAATGACAATAACATCTCTTAGACATTGACTGCCACAAGGCCATCACTGCTGGACATAGCAGTCTCATGCCTGATGGTCTGTGCCCACTAGTGGCTACAAACTCCAGTCTGCTTAGTACAGTACCATAAACGCCGATTATTTAAACAATCACACTTGCATATATAAAACAGTTCCTAATGTCTGATTACTTTACACATGAGTTAACGTGTTAAAATATTTGCCATTAAGCATGTAAGCGGGAAAAAATTCAGGACAGTTTTGAAATTATGCTTAAAGTTTGTTGGAAGCCGCTAAGCGCGCACGTTCCCGAGTACTGGAGACACATGCACATGCACGCTTCTGTGATACTTGTCTTCATTTGTTAAACTTTTAACATACAAATATACATTTTGGTCAGTAAATTGTGATAGCATTTTAAATTTTTAAGTCTGTCCGTAATTATGAGAAACATTGAAAATAGAAATGTTGTTGCCCCTCTACTTTTAACTGGTACCAGGTTCTGTTCTGGTATACTGGTTTAGTAATAACTGACAACTATAGTTCTACGCCATGTTTGCTGTACCATTACATGCAGCTTGATAATGAAACCTATGCTGTGAGTTAATGTGGCATGCAAATGTGATCTTGGGTTGGTGAGGTATTATCAGTTGAGCATTGATCAGTTTTTTTTCTACAGCTGTACACGGTGTAGATTCCTTGGACTCAATGACTAACACAAACATTGTCATAGTAACTGCTGTCGCTACCAGTGTTCAGGAACGCTTCATCTTCACCAGAAAACTGCGATAATGCTGGATACTGACATCAAAATCTTTATTCTTCCGTCATCCTAAGTAATGCATCAGTGAAACCCGGCGTTTTTGACGTGAACAACATTGTGCTGCCTGACCGATTAACTGTACAGGATCCAGTGGAACTAAAACCATTCATTCTGATACTATATGATAAGGCAAATCTGATCATATCAGAATACAAATTAGCAGTCAACTTCATAAAGGACTAGTGACCTGCCACAGCTTCACAGCATTACGTACCGACAAGGGAACTTCGATTTCACATTCTCCGATTGTATTTTCTTGTGAGTCTACGACATAAATTCGTAGCCCCTGTGGAAAAATTCCCCAATTTTACATTTGTTCCTAGTAAGGTTTACCTTGAGTCTACAATCTAACTTGATGTCACTTGACTTTGTCCCGTTTTCTTACTATTGACATTTGGCAATATGACTGAATGAGTTATTGGCGCAAAAGACCGGTGGTTCACACTACAGGTGGTGGCAGAGTTGAGGGAATATTTTATGCTGAGAAGAGTAGAGACATGAGAAAAGAAAAGCTGATGTAATCTGTGATCAGTGTTGCCAACACAGATTGCAACAGTTAGCATCACTGCACAATTATGCTACAACTACTGCTACAGCAGGACAGTTGACATGAAGTGTTCTGTACCGAGCCAATACATTATGGAAGGGGCCCATCTGCCACATTTTCTTGTGTCACTTTTAACTCAGTCTCATCTTTTTGCTTTTATTTCCAATGTACTGTATTCAGCAACAATATTGATCGTCAACCTTTTAAATTCAAACACTGAATCTTGAATATGCTTGGTCAAAATCAAGGAAATGGTCATTTCCGGCTAGTGAGCTCTTACTGGCTGACGACTTGTTACGTCACGCAACAGCCAATGCAGCCACCATCCCACCCACATTAACACACACAAAATGAGATTATGTGCTGGACATGTGGAGAGGGGGTGGCTCTTCAACAGGAGTGTTGGTAGGGGTGAAAGCATTTTGTGATGTGCTGAAAATATATATTTTGTACAGATCATGTGCTGTGGCAGAGATGTCGCACAGAAATAGAACAAGAGTTTTATGAACGCACATTTTAAAGACTTTCGTATTCAAATCTGACACAATACAGTTGCAACTACTACATACACTACTCACGTATATACTTTGCTCCACGCACTGTAGATTATAAAGATTGGCAACAGGGATAGAAGGCATGAAACAAGACTGTAGCTCCTGAGCTTTCTAATTTATATATTACGCATTGTACAGAAATTCACTGAGCTGACTTTTAAGAAGCTTGTAATGTCTCTTTCTCTCAATAAGCCCAAAATAACATTTTGACGAGGTGGAGCATTGAAGTGTGGCTCGTAAGAAAACCATTAAACAATAACAGCAATGGTGATAGTTTGTAATTAAGCAGATGTCGGCATTTACACTCATGGTTTAACCACTTAGCTACTGCTTATTTCAGTCATCTACCAGAATATGCTACACTGCCATTGGGTACAAAAGCAGGGTGTATATGCACTGGAACATCAGGGAAAAATTTGGGCATTTTCTAGAATTCAGGGAATTTTTTTTTTATTTTAGAGTTCAGTTAAATTTTTGTAATTTTGACCGGTAAGAACTGATAAAGAGCAAAATGTGTCAAAGGCTTTAGGACAAAGGCCATGGAATACTTCATAATAATAATCTGCAGCCGACTAGTGTGATGTCACAACTGTTTGCATTAAGTTTGTCTGAGCAGTAGCCTGCAGGTTCACACGCATGCGGAGTTGAGTTGCGTATGGGCAGTACCTTCTCCAGCTTCCGGCTACTTGAAGTGTGGCTGTTAGCTGTATCAGCAGTTGCAACAAGCAACCAGATGCTATCCAGAAAAATTTTTCTGACTCGCACAAGCTGCCAGATTGCTGCATGCGCATAGCAGCCTAGGTTGTAGTGGGGAGAGGGTTAGTCTCCGCACAAGCCGTGTTTATTTGAGCTGTCTTTATTCCTCTGTCTGTGTGTGTGTGTGTGTGTGTGTGTGGGTGTGGGTGTGGGTGTGGGTGTGTGTGGGTGTGGGTGTGTGTGGGTGGGGGGGGGGGGGGGCGCGGACACCAGGATGCAGGTTGAGGACGGCATGCCTGATGGATGGCATGTTGTATTTCGCTGCCTCCTTCTGGTGGATGACATAGTTGGCGGTCTCGATGGCTGTGCAGCCCGGTTGTCGGCCACCTGCCCCTGACTGCGCCGCACCTTGGAGGGCAAGGTGTAAAAGTAGTGTTTAGGGATTTTGCTGTTCCCTCTTCGTTTACATTTCTCACAGAAAATGGAAACGAGAGATTTCTGTGCTTGGGAGCTATCAAGTGAATTAAAATACATTCACATAATTTCAGAAGGCTAACATATGTTAATAGTTTGTTTTCTGATTTTATTTTATTTCCACATTTTTGGCAGTCAGTCGCCTTGTAGAACAATAAAGTTATCTTTGTTGGTTTGCTAAATAAATGTGGCTTTTATGAATCTTCTCTCCAGAAGCAGTCAGTTCATTAGAATCAAGGAGTTATTCTGCACTATGGCTTAGCTTCAATTGCTCACTGAATTTCAAGTGCGCATTTTCATCATCTGGTGTGTATGGCATTATGCCTTAATAAAGAACCAAACACAAAATAATACAGTACTGGTACTCCAAGAAAATTTGCATCCCATAAACCGCACTGAAATCTTTATATCACTTCATTGTAAATCTGGACGTATGATTGTGCACTTTTAAGCGGAATTATGCATTTTAGTATGGTGTATGAAATTCTTATGCTCTTCGAGTATCCTATCTCTTTTGTGACCTTATGTAAAATCCTTTAATACTATGTATGTATGTATGTATGTATGTATGAATGAATGAACATGTGGGCTTCCCACCTCATTGTTGCTGTCCATGTGCTGTAACACCTGTTTTCTGGTACACTCTGGCTACTGCTGAAACAAAGCTATTTCTAACAGGCTGTGGAAAAATATTGGAAATGGTGCTTTGAAAAGCGTTAGTTTCGAAGGAAATTTCCTTGTATGCAAGATGGATTAGGTTATGTGTACGAATGTCCAATGAGTTTCTTAAATCACAGAGCATTTGACTCATTTAAAGCTTAACACATTGAGGACCAGCCACTCAGAAGAATTTCGAGCCCAGAAGACCAGGCATTAACGCCATTTAAAATTTTACTTGCACATTTGTGTGATGTATGTTAAAGTGTAACACATGCAAAAAAAGACCAATTTTGTATGTGAAAGCTTAACTTTTATTGTAGCTACATTATGTACATTAATCTAAATAATTAACTTTTCCTATTTGTGTGTTCACAGTACTTAACAGTGATGTTGCTATTGGCTGACTGTCAGATGTCCAATGCTTTGAATATATGCTGTCATTGGCTGGCGAAATCACGTGACATGAGCGATAACCGGCTTGCAAAAGCGCATTTCAATCTCTATTTCAATGCTTCGGAAATGTAATGTACTGTTTCGAATCTATACTTTCTTAATACGAATACAAAAATATGCAGTGTATTGTAATATGAAAATACACAGTATAACGTTGCTGCACATCACAGATCTTTCCAAAATTAGTATTTGCCGAGTTTTTTTGTTCTGAAGTGTATAAAACCTTTACCATTCAAAGAATTGATATTTTTTATTTTTACAGCTCGAAGAGAGATTATATTTACAGTTATCATGGAAAAAGTGTATTTTTATGTGGAAGAAAGTGCATTTCTTACCGTTATTATTATTATTATTATTATTGTTATTTAAGATTTTATATGAAATTTAATTTCGTGTACAATTGAAGGGTGCAGTTTTGCAGATTTCTGTCGTAGTTAAAATTTTCCATCCATTCCTGCTTTTGGCTGGGAAGAAATACGTAAAAATCTGTTCCCTACAACCACTATTATTGTCATGCTGTAAGAATGTCAATGAAACTTCCATGTTTTTTGTTTTGTGTATGGATACTTTGGCCCTCATGGTACACAGCTAATTTCTGACACAACGCCACTTGAAATGTTATACGAAATAACTGCTAGGGTATTAATTCTAAAGTGGCGGTTATCTTTAATACACTGCATGGTTATTACTGAAGAGGGGCAGCACACACTCAGGGAATCGTGCCAATAATGACTCGGCATAGTCATGGCAAGGCTTAGCACATCTAGCTGGCATTGTTCAAAGCCACCAAGTACTCTAGCACTGTAAGCTTTGGGCATGCTTCAGTGACAGCTATGGACCACAAGGCAGCTATCTGGTTCAACAGCCTCCTGGGCATTTCTGGATAGCACCTTGGTTATGGATTGTTTCACTGCTATTGGCTGCAGAGACATATAGTGGTAGTTGCCACAATGCTGATTTGATGTGATGCATAACAGCTAGATGCAATGCTGATGCAATAATATTGGCAGTCTGCAGTGTACTTGTGATAGCTGTGAGAGGAAAGTTCAGTGATAGTTTCTGAAAGTGTGTTGTAGTTTCATGTTGTTACATTCCTTCACTCTTCAGAAAACTTGGTCCCCTATTTTGTTTTGTGGAAGGCCACTTACGTAAGTGGTTGAAACTAAATTAGTTGTTACATGAACATACTTGGACTCCCTAAATTCTGGGATATTTTTGTCCATTTTTTCCTCACTTACTTAAACTACCTGTGTTGTCCTGCAAAGTCATTGGATGGCACTAGTCCATACAACACTTGTGTTCTTGGCATAACTGCCACGTACAGGGATATGGCAGCAATGATCATTCTAAGCAAAAAATGCTCTAAATACACACCTTAAGTGCTATGAGCTCTTATTCATCTTGACACAGTGAAACAAATCTGCAAGCTCTTCATTTCCTTAGTTTGAGAAGTGGTGGTACGGGGGTCATTCCGAAAGTAATGCCTCCTATTTTAATTCTTGGAAACTACAGGTGATACATAAATCGCAACAGCACAGCTAAATAGAGCAATATTTCAGCCTCAGACTTATTTTTCCACTTAGTCATCACCATTCATTATGCATTTTTTACAATGATGAACCTTCCAGAGGCCCAAAGAGATGGAAGTCTGAAGGCGCTAAATCAGGACTGTACGGTGAATTCATTAAGACAGTCTAACCAAATTTTGCAATGAATTGTGTGTTCGCAAAACTGGTGTGGGGCCCAGTGTTGTCATGTTACTGGTGAAAGTTGGTTTTCTTCTCTGACCTTACCCTGGAAATTTGGGCTTTCAGCTTTGTCAGTGTCGCCTTGTAGTGTGCCGAGGACATCCAAAAGAACCACACACTATCCCAGAAGACGCAAATCACGTTGCCTCTAGATGGCTGCTCTTGAATTTCTTTTTTGACAGAGAATTCTCCTGTCACCTTTCCATGGACTGTCTTTTGAATTCTGGGTCGTAGTGGTGACACCACGTCCCATCTCCAGTGACAATGCTATTCAGAAAATTATCGCCTTCAGCTTTGTATGGTGCAGCAGGTCCTGACAAATTTCCATTTGATAATTTTCTTGTGCATCTGTAAGTGTCCATGGGACCCATCTTACACAGACTTTGTGATGACCAAGATGTTCTAACATTGTTTCCAAGGCATTGCAGCCGACATTCAGCTTTGAACACAATTTTCTGGTTGTTATCCGTCAATCAACATGGATGAGTTGATCAAGACACTCTTCATTGCGAGGGATGACAGCCATGCAGGGCTGAACAGGCTGTGGCTTGTCAAGCACACACTTTTCACGATCTTGAAAATGCGATACCCATTGCTTCACATTGCTCACGTTTGTTGTATCATCTCCATACACCTTTAGCAAGCATCGATGGATTTCAATAAGTGCAGTTTCCTCAGCAGTGAGGAATTCAGTCACACATCACTGTTTTATACGCGTGTCCATATCAGACTCCATTTGGGAACACTCCTCTGTTGGTGTCAATTACTGCAGGAGAACAGAACCACCTGCAAATGAAAGAAGAAGGTTCAAGCATTAGCACTACACCAACAACACCTCGTGTGGACATCCAAAGTCGCCACAAAAAAATATGAGGCATTACTTTCAAAACTACCCTCATATATATCAACCAAGACAAAAATGTCCAGTAAACGTGTATTCTAAAGTGTGTTTGTGTTAAGTGCTATGAGAATTTGTTTATCTTCGCTACTGTGAAACAAATCCTTTCTACTGAACATGTGCTCATAGTTCTTAAGGTATGCATTTTAGAGTTCTTGTTTACTAGACTTATTTGCTTCAAGTGATCATTTCTGTCGTACCCTGATACTGACCAATCCTTTTGGGACATCCTATATAATTACAAAATTAGTGCACAATATTTCTATAAGAATCCCACAACCTATTTACATACATCTGAAAAGTATTGATGCTCTGTTGTACAAGAATGTCAAATATTACAAAAACTATTATAGTACACTAAATTACACGCAGAAGAGAGAATGAGAAGAAATCGTAATATTGGCTGTGTCCATTTTGCATCACATTTTTACAGTTTGATCACCTGTCAGCTAATGATCACCATTCCTTGAGGAATCACAATGATCACCATTCCTTGAGGAATCACACTACATTAGCACTGTTCCATTTGATTACTTCATGTACACCAATAAATCTGGCAGCTCCACATTATCTTAAAATAAAGACGAGAAATACATAAGTACATTGTTACTACCCCTCTGGCAGTGATGTTTACCAAGACCTGTAACTTAGTAAGAAATGTGCAGTATTTTGTGCCACATAGGCTCTGCGATAACAACTGATGTATTTTATTCACAACCAGCACTTTTTCTAGCTTCATCCTGTCTTCCCTCTGATCTTCGCATATTCATTGTACAATAAACTGTAATAAATTTCTTGCTGATATTCTGCTATGAGTGATTTCCCAAGTTCTCCCACAATGGTCTCGTCCTTAGTTGCCACTTGTCACACACTATACTGGTTCCAGTGCCTGTCCTGGGGAAGATTTCCAATTTCGTGCTAATTGCAGTGGAGGGATCTCTGGGTGCAATATAGATACGCTGCTGTTAACTGTAGCACCATCTCACATCAGATCACTACCCCAGTTGTGGTGAGCTTCACAATGCCCTACTTTGAGCCAACATGTGATGTAAAAGTCATTACCAATGATCCAAAACATTACGACCAACTGCTTAATAACTTGTTGGTCTACATTTGGAAAGAAATACAGAAACAATTCTGTGTAACATGCATTCGACAAATCCTTGGTAGGTTTCCGGAGGTATGTGGCACCAAATGTCTATGCACAGGTCTCTCAGTTACCAAAAATTGTTGGGTGGTGGTTTGCGAACAGGAACTGATGCCTGACAGAATCCCATGTGTGTTCAAACATGTTCAGGTAAGGCAGATGTGGTGGGCAAGATGTGATTGTATGGTCATGCTAGTCAAACCACTGTTGCGTGGATCTGGCCTTTCGAGGAGGACAGTTATCATACTAGAAGACACCACCACTGTAGGGAAAGGCATCAAGCATGACAAGGTGCAGCTGGTCCGCAACAGTGTTTACATAGTCTACAGCTGTCATAGTGCCTTGAGTTATCATCACAGATTCCATGGAAGCCCAGGTAAGTGTAGCCCTAGTATCGTAATACTGCTCCCACATGTGCACGCAGCTGTTCTCCTGAATGACAATGTATTTAGGCAAGACTATCAACCTGGAACAACAAGAAATGCGGTTCAGCTAACCAGATGACATGTTTTCACTGAACCACATTCCAGTCTTGATGATCTCATGCCCATTTTAATCACAACTGACGATGTCATAGTGGTAACGTCGAGAATACCCAAGTGCCATCTGGTGTAAAGCCCCATGATCAGGAATGTGCATTGAATGTCCTACTTTAAAGACACTTGTTCCACATCAGCTTTTTATTGTGTTTTTGGATCTGACACATACTGCTGCCTATCCTGTTTAGTAGAGTGGGAAAACCTATAAACTCTTTATTCTGGATGAACTGTAGATGTTAACATCTTGGTGCCTACTTGTGGTTTCATCATCCTTCAACTACTTTATGTAGATGCTCATAAAAGTAACATATAAACAGCGGACCAGCTTCATTATTTCCAAGGTTGTTCCCAGGTGCTGTTGGGTGATAATAGTCTGCCTTTGTCTGAGCAGCTTACACAATTTGTGGTCTGTCATTGCTAGAATGATTCCCATTTGTCACTGCTCACTTATATTCTTTCCTCACTATGACACTTGCTCGCACCACCACCAGATGGCATTCAGTTTCGCAGTGGGCAGTGGTCATAATATTTTGACTCTTCAGTGTCAGTTCTACTAAAGATAATATCGTAGTGATGCAGTACCTCTTGCAGGGGCTAGTCCACTTCTCATGCCCAATTTTACTTTCGGTTGTGATAGGGAAGTACCACAATTAAGTTTAAATTTGTGTTTTAACTTTCCAGTCCTCCTGACAGGAGCAAAGGGAATGTGACACAGAAATTTGACAAAAGAAAAATGTAAGCAAACAAATTGGACTCTTTGTGGATGTCGACCAACATATCTACCAGAGTTAATCCCTGGAGGAACCTTAAACGTACAATTCATATTTACTTTTATGGGAATTTCACCTTTACCAAATGTAACATGCATCCCTCTATATTTTCCTGGGACCGAAGGCATCCCATGGTTTAGCCAAACACAATTGCACAACCTGGCTTAATGCCCACAATTGACATGTTTAATGTACCACATGGTGGGATTCTGTAGATGGATTTGCATGACCTGGGAATGTTATGATGAGTCCATATCACAGGTTTCATAAGTTCATTTCTTGGTCCTCTTCCCTGAAATAACGTATCTGTTTTGATGTAACTGCCTGTGGTACACCACTACAATGAAAGACATGAAACTGGGATCATAAGAGACAAGGAACTCTAGCAGTTTACACTCTGCCAGCCGCTTACTCTTAACAGCTTGGTTTGTTCAGTAGCTTGGAACTACCATTGTTGATCCATGTTGCTATATCCAATTGTATGATCCCACTACTGCCTCCAAATGAAGTGGATGGATTAGTGAGGCAAAAATCTCACGAAACTGCCAGCAATGTGGAGACATGTTTTGTTAATAACAGGACACGACCCTAAGGACAATTTTAGAGTTGAATAGACACACGTCATAGTGTGTGGAGCAGAGTGGCATGACAATAGTGGAAGGACAGACCTGGTCTGGGGCAGTGGTGTCTGATGCTTGCTGGCAGACATTAGCTGATGCTGATTCTGTGGGTGGTTGCTGTCATGGCCGTAGAACAGATGATTGTTTTGCTGCTGTTTATGGCTATGTCATGTAGTTGCAGTTACGCTGATTTGGTGTTTTACATGCTCGTTATAATGCCATTGTAATAGTTGTGGCCAGTAGTGCTACAGTGATGACGCCAGTTATGAAGAAACTCTAGTAATAAACAGAGAAAAGTCTTGTACTTCGTGCCATTACATCACTTAGTAGTTGTGACCATCTTACTTATATACAAGTGTCAGCTTGCAGAACTACACCCAAATCAATTTATGTTATGCTGTACTCGTATATTTGTGCATGATAGTTGCAGAATGTTTTGATCCATTAAAGAAGAAAGGAGGCTTTCCTCAAATAACATTGAAAATGCAGAAACAATCAAAGAAGTAACTGTCAGCCTTTGTATTGATGGATTTCTCTACACTTTTTGGTTACCCTATCTTTCAGTGTATCAATTAAAAGTTTTGTTATTTTTTATAAATTTATGCCTGCTAATGTATTGCGAGGGAACTGACAGACAGAATAGCAGAGCATCTGCCTCAGTATACACGAACAAGATGATTTCCATCCTTATTACTTGTCCATGACGGTTTTTCCTAGAGACTAGTATGGACTCTACCTTTTACATTAAAGACCACTGGAAATCTAATTTTGCTTTGAGCTATAATTACAGGTCATGATCCTGCAGCAGGCAAAAGAGTGCCAATAACGTAGTCATATAATTTGGGTATGGGGTGCTCATACACAAAGAGGGGCAGCATGAATGGCCACAGATTCATCTAATCAATTGGAGAGAGTTGTGGAAAAAACCTAAATGGGTAGATGCTTGACGATGGATGTCAATCATCCTGTAAAAGCTTATTTTCAAAGTTTCAAAAACCGTAATTAACACATTGTGTGCCACGAGATAACTGCTGACGACAACTACAGAGCCTTATGTCTGACGTGCTTGCCAGCAGTTCTAGCAGAGCCTGATGCCTGACATCTTGGACTAGCCTGGCAGTGAAATATCCACCAGTATATATACGGCAGCAAAGATGTTAAGTGAGGAATGTAGGAATATGCTATAGCTCCACATGCATAGCTTCCATTTGAATTTGATGTCAAGATTATCTATGCCTCTGTATACACTGAAATAGTGTGTCCATCCCATTCTCCAAACATCAATGGAATGGGAATAATGGCACTGTGTAGTGAGAAGTATCTTCTGCCATGCACACAGTGGTCTACAGAGTGGTTTACAGAGTGTAGATGCCGGAAGCCACTATGAAATAATGTGATGCTGGTTTGAGATAATGACCTTAAGCAACTGAAAAAGATTGCAAATAAAGTGTTAGACATTGCTTTGTGTGCCAGTATTCTGTTCAGAAACAAAGACAGCAATAATACTTGGTGAAACTGAGATGAAATTTAGTCAGTGGAAAATGAAGACATGGTGTAAGAATATGATAGGGGGTATTCATATCTTATCTCTGGATTACAGTAAGCTTGACACAAAACCCAGAAGGAGCATATATTGGCCTGGCAGTGAAATATCAATCACTGTGTGTGTGCCAGCCAACATGTTAGGAGAAGTGGTGGCACTTTACAAAGAATTTCAGCAGTGTGGTTAGATTCAGGAAAACAAGGAAACATGTTATATTTGCAGATATGGAGAAGGCTTGGGGTTATGGAGCTCTGTGACAGAATGGCCACCAGAATGCATTAGTGTTGTCCATGTTTAGTATTGTTACCAGGACTGGTAGGATATATAAGGAGTGTGAACAGCATCAGATGTTAAGTCGTCATTGTGAAGGACACAGAGATGGTGCATATGCATGTGAGATAGTATTATCTGCACCAGGTGGAGCTTGAAAGAGACTCATTGTGCTTCTGCACTGTGAAATATCTGTATTTTTGGGGCACTTGGATGTGACTAGCTTGATGTTGGAGTGCATTGGAACATGGGTGGAGGCAAACTTGGCATCAGGAGTCTGGTCAATCACTTATGACTATCAAAGGAAGGATGCTGTATTGTGCACCAAGCATACTACAATGCCTTCACATCATTGCCTACCATCCAGGAACAAGTAGTGAACTCCCTTCATGTCTGTCATCCCATCTCAGTGGTCAGAGACTAACAGCAGCTGGATTAAGGAATTGCTATCCCATGTGTAGGTTGCTGTTAACACCACAACACAAATGGCTGCATTTGAAGAGGTGCCATGACTGGGAAGCATGGACTGCTGATGAATGACTTCACATTGTGTCCAGCAATGAATCCTGCAGTACCCTGGATGTCCATCACTAATGAATATGGGAGCGACATGTGAAGAGTTCATTCTTCTAATGTATTTGAGAAGCACGGAGGTGTTGCACTTGGCATCATGGTGTGGCTAACTGTTGAGTATGACTGGTTGTGACTTGGGGGAACTCTGACAATATGGCAGTATGTCAAGGACATCCTGTATCCTCATGTTACTGTAACGTCTAGTAAGAAACAAAAACAACATATTATGTAGTAACGAGAAAATTATATGTATCATATTGTGTTATTGTATAAAATTATGTATTTTTTTTTTTATTATTTATTTTTGAGAATATCTGCGTCGGCGAGTAATGAAACCGCCACAGACGATAAATGTCGAACAAAGATTAAAATAAGTAACTAGTATATAATACGTGACGAATATCAATTTCTTTGTCTTCTTCATCTGGGAGTCGAGCGAGTAAGATATCCTGTGTCGTAGTAGCGAACGCTAGTGTAGCATTCTTTTGTCGAGACTAAGAGATGTACGCCATTACGTGTGAATTCATAAAGGTGTGTAACAATTGAAATATTTAAATGTTTTAATAGAGTTATGTAAATGAAAACTTGCATTATTAATTGTTAAAGCTTGCTTGCCTATTATCCCATCCTGTTGAGACATTTTTCAGTTATATAAATATTATCTGTGGTGCTGAGCTGCGTGGCGAACGAAAGAGCCACCGCCGCGGCGTATTCAAACGACTTCATACCGCAAGGAAGCGGTAAAGTAACAGTAAAATAATATTATTTCTTTTAGCTTCCAGACTTGCAGTGCAGATCAGCAGATTTTATGATGTGTTGCAGGTTGACGCGGGCTGCTGATAGTATATAACTCACAGACAAATAAGTTAATGTACCGTCAAAATCTAATAGGAATCTTGCTGTGCTCCGTTCTGGTCTGGCAAACTTTATAGTGAAAACGTATTTTTTTAATAGTCTCATGTTCTTGTGCTAGTCGTGGTATTGAATGGTGTTTTACCGAGAAACAAAATCCACTGCAAAATTTTGTTGTTGAACGATCATATGAACTGTAACATCAGTGTTCATAACCAAGTAATTTCAATTTTCAATAACTATAAAGTAGGGAAGATATGTTGATTTTTAGAATGAGTTACAGTCACGAAAAAACGTTCCTTTAATTGTAGGCCAGATACAGAACAATAAGATCTCAATATATATATTTTGCTTTGTTAAAAGGTAATGATGATAAAGGAATTCAAAGCACGGCATTATTAACAGATATTTCGCGGCTCTTTTCGTATATGCGATATGAAAAAACGCGAAATTACCTCTCATGCTGCCATTTCTAACAGTACAATCCTCATCCACATGTGGCACGTCTCTACGAACAGCCTGTGTGATTTTGTGGTACTCCTGCATCCAGCAAGATCCTCAGATCTTTTCCTACTTGAACGTTTGTTGCCATCGGGGATACAATGTACGGTTACAACAGTGATGGATCAGCCGTCCTTGGGAGAGTATACTAACTGAATTAGTGCATGCATCCATACCAGGCACATCATACTAACAAGTAGGCTTATTCTGGCAAGTTCTTTGTAAATGTGACTCGGTTTTGTTATCGCCTAAATAGCATCACATACCACCTCAGGAAGTTTGGTTTCCGGAGAAATGTAGGAACATGTGAGTCAATACTGACTACGACTTCTCATAAAAGATAGGTTAAGGAAAGTCAAACCTATGTTTGTAGTGTTTGTAGACTTGGAGAAAGCATTTGACAATGTTGACTGGAATACTCTCTTTCAAATTCTAAAGGTGGCAGGGGTAAAATAGAGGGAGCAAAAGACTATTTACAATTTGTACAGAAATCAGAGTCAATGGACATGAAAGTGAAGCAGTGGTTGAGAATGGAATGAGACAGTGTTGTAGCCTGGCCCCAGTGTTATTTAATCTGTATATTGAGCAAGCAGCAAACGAAACAAAAGAAAAATCTTAGAGTAGGAATTAAAGTCCAGGGAGAATAAATTGAGGTTTGCTGATGACATTGTAATTCTGTCAGAGACAGCTAAGGACTTGGAAGAACAATTGAACAGAATGGATAGTATCTTGAAAGAATTATGTAAGATAAACATAAACGAAAGCAAAACAAGGATAATAGAATGTAGTCGAATTAAATCAGGTGATGCTGAGGGAATTAGATTAGGAAATGAAACACTTAACGTAGTAAATGAGTTTGCTATTTGGGAAGCAAAGTAACTGATGATGGTAGAACTAGGGAGGACTGCAGTGTAGACTGGCAATGGCAAGAAAAGTGTTTCTGAATAAGAGAAATTTTTAACATTGAGTATAGATTTAATTGTCAGGAAGCCCTTTCTGAAAGTCTTTGTATGTAGTATAGCCATGTACGGAAGTGAAATGTGAACAATAGGCAGTTTAGACAAAAAGAGAATTGAAGCTTTTGAAATGTGGTGCTACAGAAGAATGCTGGAGATTATATGGGTAGATCACATAACTAATGAGGAGATACTAAATAGAACTGAGGAGAAGAGAAATTTGTGGTACAACCTGACTAAAAGATGGGAACTGTTGGTAGGACGTATTCTGAGGCATCAAGGGATCACCAGTTTAGTACTGGACTGGAGGGAAGTGTGTGTGTGTGTGTGGGGGGGGGGGGGGGGGGTAAAATGGTAGAGGGAGACCAAGAGATGAATACAGCAAGCAGATTTAGAGGGATGTAGGTTGCAGTAGTTAACTAGGAGATGATGAGGCTTGCACAGGATAGAGTATCATGGAGAACTAAATCAGACTAGTCTTTGGATGGGAGACCACAGCAGCAACTGTCTTAACTTATGAAATTTCGTTTCTTCCTCCACTTGTGGGTGCTTACTTTTTTTATTAGGCAGTGTATTAACTGTTTTAGGACTCTTGTGAAGTATGACTGAAACTGAAACCTTCGAAATGAAAATTGATATTGTTTCTATTTCGCGAACTGCCCCTACTATTGATGAATAACTGCACTACTGGAACGGTCTATTTGGATGAACAATTTATTCCCTCACATAGTGAATAAAGCACCGTGTTTTGTGACATCTCTGCTTCTCCAAAAATTGGCATGCTATGGTTTTCAAGGCAAATCTCTTAGCTGGATGTCATCATACTTGGCAAACAGAAAACAAAGAGTACTTATTAACATCAATGGCAAGAAATTTCTCTCTGGCTGGAAACACAGTCAATTAGGTGTTCCACAAGGTTCAGTATTGGGGCCACTCCTTTTTCTGTATTATATTAGTGATATGCCATGTCAGATCCAGTCTGATACTATCCTCTATGCAGATGACTCAACAGATGTAGTCTGTTGTAAAAATGAGGTAGACCTAATTCGTCATATTGAACAAACACTTGGGGAAGTGGAGGCATGGGTCAAAAACAATAACTTGACAATAAATTTTACAAAAAAAAAATTGTTCATTTCACCACAAAACAATCTGCGCAGTCTATAAGTGAAATAAGGTATATGGACAAAAAATTAGAGACTGCAGACTGTGTCTAATTACTGGGTGTATTAGTGAATAAAAACCTGTTATGGAGTCACCATGTGGACAAAATACTGGTTCGACTGAATAGCCTTGTATATATTACGAATATCTTGTATAGTATTACTGATTTTGCTGTAAGAAAAACTGTATATAATGCATATTTTGTTTCAGTCATTAGGTACAGTATAATTTTCTGGGGATCTGAAAAAACAAATTTACTTAGATCTTTTAGACTACAAAAAAGAATCATCCGAGCAATGGTGGGAGCAAAGCCAAAGCAATATTGTAAACCTTTATTTGTAAAACTAGATCTAGTGAGCATTCCAAGCATATACATCTATGAAACTCTCAGTTTCGTGAAAAGAAACCCACAACTTTTTGAGGGCAACTTCTTCTTGCATCAATATGATACTAGATATAGAACGAGCTACATGTTACCTACCCATCGTTTAAAATCATATGAAAAAACCCCATACTATATGGGCATGAAATTTGGAAATAAAATATGGAAAGATATGGGTGTCCCAAATGTAAAAGGTACCAAAAGAGACCTGGAAAAATATCTGAAAGATAAATATTGCTATAGTGTAGAAGATTTCGTGAATGGCAACAACGCATTATCATTGTAATTAAAATACCTCTTTGAAGATGTTACACCATATATATTATTAGTTTATTGTCTATTTTTAGTATTATTATATATAGTGTAAAACTGACAAGTCACCTATGTCACACTCTTTGATTGTATAAGGTATGTTATGTGATAATAAAAATTGAATTGAATTGAATAGTATGGCTGTGGGCATACTGGTGCAGGGGCAAGGTAGATATGCAACCTGCACAACAAGCTACAGGGCAACAATGCAAGCTTCATATCATTGTGCAATTTTAATGACCAGTACCACCTATCCATCCCCCTCTCCCCACCCATTCCCCTCTTATATTATAATGGGCATAACTCAGGAGTATTCTAAAATGGTGGGAAATTCAAACAGTAAGTTAGCTGTGTATGTCCTGAGACAGTTTGCATTGTTGCTAGATTCCCAGCTCCCTATGGTGTTGTCAATGGATCATGTGCTGTTGCCGCCAGATTTCCTTTCATCCAAACCTCTGATGTAACACAGCAGTTGCCCTGTTGTTCTATATATAAAATGGTGTGAAAATCAGAATAGTACAATTGTGCTACAGGGTTTCCCCATCCCTATGACATTACGGTGGAAGTAGGCCTTTTGAGGTAATTAAAAAATGACATGAAATTAAAAAATCTGAGATGGGCAATTGTCCAATTGATGGAAAATTCACAAAAATTTAAGATGACAGGCCTGGTGGTACGAGCAGAGCTCTGTAGGCCATGGAATTAGAAACAGTGGAGCCCTCGAACTCAGGCCCTTTTGGATGGAAAGCGCAAGTGCTCCCCCCCTCCCCCCCAAAATCATCGAAACTGTCCAGATACAGGAGAGGATGGTTAGGTTAGTGTACCTGATTTATTTTGGTTGGGAAACTGAAGTAAAGATCGGTCCCAATTACGTAATTAATCATAAAGGTCGGTATTAATTACACGGTAATATCCATAGCGCTACACAAGAGGCGCCTAAAACCGCAATACAGCGCTAAAATTGGCAGTGTCATACAGCTGGTGTTATCCCGCTGGGAAAACATTTCACACAGCAAAAAACACCATCATTTTACATTCAACAACAGCGAGCTATAATTCAAGAGGACGTTGTTTTTTTGTACACTTTGGCAAGTCCCTGTTTATCAGTGCAATACTGTATCGCACTGGCAATTATGAAGTGTAAAAAAACAAATCATGAGAGCATATCTTGTATTAGAAAGTCCTAACATCACCTAGCAGAGAACCAGATACGACTCCTCCAATACATCAAAAACAAATACCCTCTGTGTGCTGAAATTTGACATTTTTGCTCCGTAATTCCCCTCCAGTGACCTGAGTGCAAAGTTTCTGCCACCCAAACATGAAGAAGTAATCCAATTCAGGCAGACTATCAATCACAACAGCAGCAGATTCTTGTGTTCTAGTTTTGTAAGCAATTTGATAGTCACAGAACAGTCTGTTTCACACAATCTACCACATGTCGGGAACGACACTATTATTTCTAGGTTCCACAAGGAGCTGTCTATTTTATCATTATAGGTTATGAAGTATGAAATAACACAGGACTTACGGTAATATCTATTTTTACATATTGTGACGATAGTATTAAAAGCAGTCATGAGTCCATGGAGAATGGATGTAGTTGATTTCTATTAGTTTTATGAGCAACATCAGTGTACTTTGGGAGCATTCCACATGTTCAAATTACAAATAGTCTTGCAAGAGGGCATTACATTCATTTCAGATGTATGAAATACCGACACAGTTTAGCATCTTATACAGTCATTTAGTACATTCGAGAGCACTCCTTACTGTTATTTTGTAACATCCCAAGTAGTTTAAAATCTATGAACTGTATGCGTCTAAAGTTTAACCAGCCATACCACTCCCTGTAAAAAACCTCCTATAAGATTTTACTGCATATCTCTCTTCTGATATATCGAAAAGCAAATTCTGTCTGTGTGTTCACATAGAGCATATTACATACACATGTATTGCTCCATTGGGACTGGTGGCCAGTTATCGAAATAGCTTGCACATGCCCTGTAAAGTTTTGGTAGCTGTACTGGAGGAAAACGATATCCCACAGACTATCAATCACAAGAGAGGGTTCCTGTGTTGTACTTTCATAAGCCGTTTAATACATTGTTTCTCAGATGTAACACATCCAAGAAATCTATGACTACAGCTTTGTATACCACCATACATTTTGTTTTTCTACCATGGTTTCGAGGTCTGTGTCAGCTGGTAACCTGACATAAACACATTTCGATCCACTGGCTCTCACAGAGAGCTGAATATTACATGGTGTAAGCTATGATGTTCCTATAACACTCAGGACGGTGGAAATAAAATGCAGAGGCAATTTTTCTCATTGACGAAAATGTGGGAGACATCGCAAAATACGGAAACTGGAAGAGTTGCGGCATTGTGGAGTGTTTCCAAACAGCTATCCAAAGTGATGACCTATACATTTAATCTGATCTTCCACCGTGACGGAGTAGCAGATGTCTCACTGTTCCATTTCGGAGAACGTTTCCTCATCTTGCAGTGATTTACATGGTCACTGTTCTGTTGTTGACCATCTCTGAAAGGTGCTGTTCACAAGATATGCAAGGTAGAACTAAAAAGAGGTACAATTAAAGATAAAAAAAATGTGGAGGGGTTGCAGCACATGAAAATAGGGCGAGTCTGCAGCATTGAGGAATGCACCCAAACAACTGTCAAAAGGTAATGACCTGTACATTTAATCCAATGTTCCACAGTGACAAGTAGCAAATATCCAGTGTTCCGCCAAGGATCTCTCCATCTCAAACAACTGGTGTCAGTATATCATTATGTTGTAATGAACAGTGTACTGGAGGACGGATGGGATGTAAAAGACACTGTCGATATGAGATGATGCACTGTAATAAGCACCACAGTTGATAGTGTGATCAAGTTTAGCAACTTTACCAGTTGTTCCAATATTTCAACTCCAGCCAATGACACAGCAGAATGCTTCACAATTTCTGTATTATCTCGAACCCCCCCCCACTATGCAAGTACAATATACTAGATTGCGAATGCAGATAGATGGCTGTGCAGTACATCCATTTGGTCATATATATACACCAAATTATACCAGACAGCGTCCTATACCGATGCTGTTAGGTTATCTACATGTTTCCAGCACATAGATCATGGTGCTGAACTTACGATTACGACTGACTGTCTTTCCCTGTGTGAGTGGGAGTCACAGAGTATTCTTACATACAGTTTTGTTGCAACCCGTGTTCACTCAGGTACAAGCAGCCCTTAGCGGATCGTCATCTTATCTTATTTACAACTTTTCATGACGTCGCCTTTCCGGCTTAGATTTTCTTTTTTTTTAGAATGTGACTTGGAAGTACTGCATCTCTTTCCAGCCAGTACACACTTTAGTTTATTAATGTCCTATATACCTATTATGTTTTAGAACAGTTAGTTTAATTCTGAAGACGACGATCATAGTAGCGTCGAAAACTGGTCAATTTTGACTTAATATTTGTCTGGTCAATTTTGGCTTAATATTTGTGACCGAGGGCTTATTTGTTCTAATATATTTCTGACACGGTAACTGAACCTTAGCAGCTATGTTCAAAGTTTTAGTATTCTTACATTCTTAGGATAAAGACGGAGATTCATAGATCATTCTGCATTGTCCTTGACCAACCATGGGATGGTACTATACCCACTACATTCCACATCTCATGAAGCAACAGAGCGAGCTGTGTCCACAACTGGTGTTCAGCGAAGACTGTTCCACAGCAATATTACTCACAACACCTATCCAAGCGAACAAGATAACCCCAGATGCGTCCATATCGAGGAGTTTAGCACTCCTTATTGGTGTACAGTAGACATGAGAGAGTTGTAGTGATATAACAGACAGTTAAGAAGAAACATGCAGGTTATACATGATGGAGCTTCAGATGCATGGAGTTTGAAACATTTTATGTAAATCAACTGTGCTATCAATTCTGGAGTATTATTCCAGTGTGTTGAGTCAGTACCAAGAAGGTGCCAGCATGAGAAATGATTGTAGAGCATAAACACAAACTCCTATGGCTGCACGGTTCTGCACTTAAAAATACTATATTGTTAAAGCCAAAGGTTTCCAAAGTGTTAGTCGTGTGGAATGGAACACACTTAATACTCTAATGTGGGACATATATGTCGAACATCAGGCATACAACCTCCCTGAAAGTTTTCTACCCGAATCATTACAGTGACAAGCTTTAAAATAATAAAACTACTTCCATCTACACCATTCCGATCTCCTACGAAGTGACTGAGCTGTTCCTCACTACGAAAGCATCGCCAGTGTATATCCACTGCTCGAGCTGCTTATAAACCAACTAGAATGACATTGGGAGATTGCTGTCCTGTCTCTTTGGAAATTGATGGATTTTGTGCACCTTTTTAAGTCAGAAACATACATACCCTCAATGACACTTCCACGTCACTCGTGGTTGTTATTAGTAGTAGCGGTTTTGACGGATGTGGCTCTGTCTCACTAGGAAATGGAGCGAGGAAGAAAATGACGTGAATATTTTTTATAGTTGATACATTGAGTTACCATCCTTGCCCTGCTGCACGAAAATCCGCATTAAGGAGCAGCTCGAGTACACCCTCCTCACACTATTAAGGCCGATATATGAGGCATCACTCCACTCTCCTACAGAACACTCTTGGGAACGGCGTCTTATAAACGCATTGATTCTTCTCCTTCATTCTTGTGGAGTAACACTGCTTGTGAGAACCGACCGTAATTCAGTAATATCTATATTCGAATGCATGAATGAGAACACAGTTCTCGATTGGGATACATATGTTTCGCATGCTTTAATATAGCTCCTTTGTGTAATACTTATATTGCCTTCGTTGGAGGGTATGTTACGTAAACCCAGGTAGCTTACAACCGGTGGGGGGGGGAGGTTAAAACTGAATGCAGACAGTGCGTCCGAGTGCCCTCAGCCAACCTCAATTCCCCGCATTTCACAGTATTTTTCTCTAATCTCGTATACTCAGTCAATATACGTAATTATACAAGTTTTCACGATTTTACATATTTCGTCATATTCCTCTCAATTTTACATATTTCCCATCAATTTGTCGTAATTATACCAAGTTTTCCTGATTTTTACCGATTTTATGTCATTTTTCCGATAGTCTTCCGTATGTATATGGTCATATTACTGACATACCCATGCGTTGTTTGATTTTATGTGACGATACTTGCGTGCCCAATACATCAGCTCACTAAAAAATTTCTAAGAATTCCCCTCTTCCCGATGATAGAAACATAAAAAGTAGAGTAACACTTGCCTCGTGCCTAGATGAGACTCAACGAATGGTACAGATTGGAAACTCGAAGTCCGGAAACAAATCCATGTACCGCTACGACACATCAGAGAGCTTGTCTGCAGATTCATGTAGCGATACACTCGATGGAAACTCAGTGCCTGGCACAGTTCTACATGTTCATTTGACTTCCATCCTGCTGTGTAGGTATCTGCGATAGGGGGCTGACATGTGTACAGAGTTGATTTCTTCTGCTGCCCTGATATTTTGCCCATAAGTGTATGCTCATATAGCTTACCAGATGAGCTTTAGTACTTTTGTTTATATCTTCCAACTCTGGTATGTTCCCACAATCCTGTCAAGGCGTCTGCAAACTGTAGATTTCGTATATTTTTTATCATAGTAATAAGTTATTCGTTAGTTGACTGTGTGTCGACTGCACTTAGCATCCTGGAACGTGAGAGTTTCCCTTCCACATACCTACAGAGTGCGCCTCCCCGGCAACGTAACTTGTAGACCTACAGTTAGCAAGTTATGCATTCGAACCGCAACCGTCCCCTGCTGACAGCTCTACACACATACATTAAGAGACAATGCATGCATATTACAAATCGCAAAGTCTTGATTTCAACCACTTTTACGTTATTTTCAACAGTATAAATTCATCTCGATAAAGAGCATAAAATCTTCGATGCAAGTTAAATTACCGATATTTAGTAACAATATGGTCCAGATTCTACAGTAACAAAACAAACCAAGGCATCCTGCTGCGCCTATCACATCTTCTTTTATACACTTAAAGATCCACGACGACTGTAAATGATCATCTGAATTCCTCTATTTCGTGTGTTAGATGTCCATTGGAAGGATGGAGACAATTCTTCTTGAGTATTATTCTTATGTACAAGATATAACAGCCCCGTAGTTGGACGGTATAATATAGCACTATACTCGAATGCACCTAGTCGCTCACAACCATATATTCTACAGAAGCATTACATTTGCTCTATTTTGTGTGTGTCTATGTCTATGCTTGTGTTTTGGATAGATCCCATGACCCAGGGCAGGCCTGACTTAGTGTTTGGATGTGGATGCACCCCATGATATACCCAGAACGATGTCTAAATGTGTATCCACCATGCATTATATCCAGAACAGTGTCTAGAGGATGATACGCAATGTGGTGCATCTGGGATAAGGTTCGACGGTGGATCCGCCAGCGTGTTTATTGAAGTCATCCAAGACACTCGCATAGACATAAACATACAGAAAACATTCGCTATTTGCAGGGATGTAGCACTGTCGAAAATAACGTACAAGTGGTTTAAGTCGAGTCATCACGATTAGTAATATGCTTGCATAGTCTCTATATGTATGTGAGTAGAGCTGTCAGTTGCGGACGGTTCGCCTATAAATTACGCTGCCAGGCAGGTGCACTCTGTAGGTATGGAGAAGGGAAACTGCCATATTCCAGGATGCTAAGTGCAATCGACACCCTGTCAACTGAAGAATAACTTATTACTACACTCATGCTCATAAATTAAGGATAACTGCAGAATGTGGTGCCACACAACGTGGCACTAAACAAAACTGGCGCTAATAAAATGGTTCAAATAGCTCTGAGCACTATGGGACCTAACTTCTGAGGTCATCAGTCCCCTAGAACTTAGAACTACTTAAACCTAACTAAGGACATCACACACATGCATGCCCGAGGCAGGATTCGAACCTGCGACCGTAGTGGTCGCGCGGTTCCGGACTGTAGCGCCTAGAACCACTCGGCCACTTCGGTCGGCTGGCGATAATAGCATAGGCACGTAGGGAACACACACGAGACAGATCTGTAAGTCCACGGTATTGGTGACAAGTTGAGAAAACCGCCCCGAAACACATGAGCTACAAAACGCTACTGTTTCCTGTGCATGTACCCCAACATCAATATGGATATGATCACCATGCACACGTACACAGGCCGCACAACGGGTTGGCATTCTCTGGATCAGGTGGTTGAGCAGCTGCTGGGGTATAGCCTCCCATTCTTGCACCAGTGCCTGTCGGAGCTCCTGAAGTGTCGTAGGTGTTTGAAGACTTGCAGCGATACGTCGACCGAGAGCATCCCAGATGTGCTCGATGGGGTTTAGGTCTGGAGAACAGGCAGGCCACTCCATTCGCCTGATATCTTCTGTTTAATGGTACTCCTCCACGATGGCAGGTCGGTGGGGCCGTGCATTATCACCCATCAGGAGGAAGGTGGGACCCATTGCACCCTTGAAAAGGCGGAACATACTGGTACAAAATGACGTCCCGATACACCTGACCTGTTACAATTCCTCTGTCAAAGACATGCAGGGGTGTACGTGCACCAATCATAATCCCACCCCACACCGTCAAACCACAACCTCCATACAGGTCCCTTTCAAGGACATTAAGGGGTTGGTATCTGGTTCTTGGTTTACGCCAGATGAAAACTTGGCGAGAATCACTCTTTAGACTATACCTGAACTCGTCCGTGAGCATAACATGGGACCACAGTTCCAATGACCATGTACTGTGTTCTTGACACCGGGCTTTACGGGCTCTCCTGTGACCAGGGGTCGGTGGAATGCACCTTGCAGGTCTCCTGGCGAATAAACCATGTCTGTTCAGTCATCTGTAGACTGTGTGTCTGGAGACAACTGTTCCAGTGGCTGCAGTAAGGTCCCGAGCAAGGCTACCTGCAGTCCTATAGGCCGTCTGTGGGCACTGATGGTGAGATATCGGTCTTCTTGTGGTATTGTACACTGTGGACGTCCCGTACTGTAGTGCCTGGACACGTTTCCTGTCTGCTGGAATCGTTGCCATAATCTTGAGATCACACTTTGTGGCACACAGAGGGCCCGTGCTACGACGTGCTGTGTTTGACCAGCCTCCAGTCGCCCTAGTATTCTACCCCTCATAACGTCATCAATATGTGTTCTTTGAGTCATTTTCAACACACAGTCACCATAAGCACGTCTGAAAACGTCTGCACACTTACTCGCTGCACCGTACTCTGACATGAACCAACACACCTCTGCGTGCGTGGACTGCTGCCAGCGCCACCGTGTGACGACCGCAGGTCAAACGCACCGCATGGTCATACCTCGAGGTGATTTAAACCCGCAAACCGCCCACCAGGGCGTTGTTTCACCATGTATCAGCATTATCCTTAATTTATGAGCATGAGTGTAGGATAAAAAATACACAAAATCTACAGTTTGTAGAGGTATTGACAAGGTTGTGAGAACGTATCTGAGTTGGAAGGTATAAACAAAAGTAGCGAAGCTCATGTGACAAGCAATAGGAGCATACCTTACGGGCAAAATATCAGAGAAGCAGAACGAATCAACTCTGTCAACTCCCTCTAACAGATCCCTACACAGTAGGATGGAAGTCAAATGACCATGTAAAACTGCGCCAGACTTTGAGCTTCCATCAAGTGCATCGCTACATGAAATCTTCAGACAAGCTCTCTGATGTGTTGTAGTATGACATTATTTTTTATGGTTCATATGTATCTTTTACAATTTTTTGCTTTAAAATTTTCACATATTGGTACTATATTTTCTGTATATGTAAAGTATGCTATACTGGAAACTGTAATTCTTTGCATTGTATGTGAGTAATGTATGTGGAATACTATGTAAATTGTACATTATGTTAAATAATTAGCTGATGACATTTGTATTTAAAAATATTTGGGGGGAAAATCTATTCATGTTGATGTAAATTTGACAATTGTAAGCAATGGTGACGCTTAGGAACAATATAAGAAATAGGTGTTATGCAAAAGCCAGTGTGCTTTTGTTTGAAACGGAAGTGGTTCTGAGTTGAGGAAAAGATGGCAGGGGCGAATTGCCCGCTACCTAGAACAAGCACGGGAAGTAAGTCTCACAGTCTGTAGGCAGCAGTGATTGAGGCAACACCTTGTGGAGCAGGAGCAGCTTTGCCTGTAAATTTGCACAAAATTGCCTCGGATGACGACTGCAAGCGGCTTACGGCATACCTGCGAATTGTTGGGCTGCTGTATGTAAAACTGAACGACGCCAAGAAGAATAATTGAGCCCATACAGCAAGACGCTTGCAGTCCGTACTGTGGGTAGTGTAGCCGTCATAATTGTTCTCCATACCCAAACCTACAGCCACCAGATAAGATTTTTTTGTATTTTACTTTTGTACAACATGAAACATTAATTTAAACTGTGTTTTAATAGTCATTCTTGAACTTTAAAGAAACTAGTTCACCCTGTTATTCATCCTAATCATACACCTACAGTATACAGGGCTCCTTCCTGGTGTTTGATTAATCCGAGTATCCTGTTTTACAGACTTATGAAGTACCAAGTTAAAATAAAGAGGCAACGTTTAAATTGTTTTTGCGTAAATAATGAGAAAATTTTCTTAACTATTGCAAAGCATTATAGTAAAAGTTTGCTTACGTAAAATTCAATCAGAGTGAACTCAAGTTATTAGAATCTGTTAAATGGCTATACAGAGTTAGTTCAAATTCCAGCAAGAAAGAGGTTTTCTTGAACTGAAATGTTCAGTTTAAAAAGTGTGTGCTTTAGTATCTAAGTATTTTAGTATTCAAGTTTGTTGATTATGGAAAGTGCTTTTCTAAAGGTCCCCTCTGGCAAATTTTTCTTTAGCTCCCTTGAAGTTATCTACTGGGATTTTTCTCTTTTAAAAATGTAATGGTTAAAGGTGCAGTAGTCAATAAGAAATTCCAGTGTCTGCACTAACATTGTTTACATGGAGTAGCAAGAAAGTAGGGAAAATTCATACTTCTGCTTTTCCAATACTTCACTGTTTCATTGCCTGGATAGGCTGGCTATCGTTAGTGCAATTTTAAACCACTAAATGAACACGCTCTTACAAGGATGTCCTACCTATGTGATAGATATCTTATTATTGTGTTACTGTAAATGAGACTTTAAGATATTCTAACGTGTTAGCAGTCATCAAAGTTTTTCGAAAGCACACTTTAGCTATTAAGTTTTTATTCAAGAACTCTTGCACTGTCGCAGTCTCTGCAAAGGCCATAGTTGTGCTTCGATTGTCGCGCTGTTAATAGATAGCTTCCTGCTCCTTGGTGAAACAGGCGCGTGGAACACACGAGAAAGAGGTTGTTCTTAATGGTTTTCGCAAGTTTACAGAGAAAATAGACTTTGAAGTTTTTCGAGCAGATGTGTCAACTAAAGTTAATGCACATGTATTATCAGAACTTGCGACGTACTCGGTAGCGTTGAAGAATGGTAATTGGGTGCTCCGTGGATAATTGGTAACTTTCACGGCATCAAGCACACCGTACAAATGCTGCCTTTTTACAGTTGCACAGTACCATTGCAGTCTGAGAACAGCTGAACTGATCTGGAGCCAAGTTAAGGGATTTGTCGTGGGATAAAATAAGATATTGAATTTGCCAGACGTACTGGAACTATAATGCACGGAGCTTTGTCACACGTCGCTGCAGAATGCTGGCGGGATGGAGAACAGCATGCCATAAAAGATGAGGAGAAAATGTGGCGCTTGGATGGCTTCGTGGATTCTGATGCTATTCGCTTCGTTATCAACATTGTTGTTGTTGTGGTCTTCAGTCCTGAGACTGGTTTGATGCAGCTCTCCATGCTACTCTATCCTATGCAACCTACATCCTTCTGAGTCTGCTTAATGTATTCGTCTCTTGGTCTCCCTCTACGATTTTTACCCTCCAATGCTAAATGTGTGATCCCTTGATGCCTCAGAACATGTCCTACCAACCGGTCCCTTCTTGTCAAGTTGTGCCACAAACTCCTCTTCTCCCCAATTCTATTCAATACCTCCTCATTAGTTATGTGATATACCCATCTAATCTTCAGCATTCTTCTGTAGCACCACATTTCGAAAGCTTCTATTCTGTTCTTGTCCAAACTATTTATCGTCCATGTTTCACTTCCATACATGGCTACACTCCATACAAATACTTTCAGAAACGACTTCCTGACACTTGAATCTATACTCGATGTTAACAAATTTCTCTTCTTCAGAAACGCTTTCCTTGCCATTGCCAGTCTACATTTTATATCCTCTCTACTTCGACCATCATCACTTACGTTGCTCCCCAAATAGCAAAACTCCGTTACTACTTTCAGTGTCTCATTTCCTAATCTAATTCCCTCAGCATCACCCGACTTAATTCGACTACATTCCATTATCCTCGTTTTGCTTTTATTGATGTTCATCTTATATCCTCCTTTCAAGACACTGTCCATCCCGTTCAAATGCTCTTCCAAGTCCTTTGCTATCTGTGACAGAATTACAATGTCAGCGGCGAACCTCAAAGTTTTTATTTCTTCTCCATGGATTTTAATACCTACTTCGAATTTTTCTTTTGTTTCCTTTACTGCTTGCTCAATATACAGATTGAATAACATCGGGGAGAGACTAGAACCCTGTCTCACTCCCTTCCCAACCACTGCTTCCCTTTCATGTCGCTCGACTCTTATAACTGCCATCTGGTTTCTGTACAAATTGTAAATAGCCTTTCGCTCCCTGTATTTTACCCCTGCCACCTTTAGAATTTGAAAGAGAGTATTCCAGTCAACATTGTCAAAAGTTTTCTCTAAGTCTACAAATGCTAGAAACGTAGGCTTGCCTTTTATTAATCTAGCATCTAAGACAAGTCGTAAGGTCGGTATTGCCTCAATTGTTCCAAAATTTCTACGGAATCCAAACTGATCTTCCCTGAGGTCAGCTTCTACCAGTTTTTCCATTTGTCTGTAAAGAATTCACATTAGTATTTTGCAACTGTGATTCATTAAACTGATAGTTCGGTATTTTTCACATCTGTCAACACCTGCTTTCTTTGGGATTGGAATTATTATATTCTTTTTGAAGTCTGAGGGAATTTCGCCTGCATCATACATCCTGCTCACCAGATGGTAGAGTTTTGTCAGGACTGGCTCTCCCAAGGCCGTCAGTAGTTCTAATGGAATGCTGTCTACTCCCGGGACCTTGTTTCGACTCAGGTCTTTCAGTGCTCTGTCAAACTCTTCACGCGGTGTCATATCTCCCATTTCATCTTCATCTACATCCTCTTCCATTTCCATAATATTGTTCTGAAGTACATGGCCCTTGTATAGACCCTCTATATACTCCTTCCACCTTTCTGCTTTCCCTTCTTTGCTTAGAACTGGGTTTCCATCTGAGCTCTTGATATTCATACAAGTGGTTCTCTGGCCAATGCTGTCCAAGTTAAACGCATCGGTATAGCTGTTATTCCGCATTATAGCTGAGCCGAAGTGCGCGTAACGCACAGCATAAAACGTATGTTTATTATCATATTATCATACTTGTCTGTACTCAAGACAGCCTGTCTTCCGCTCCACCTGAAACGAAATTCAATGAGATTCCAGCTAAGCAGAAGAATACATGGTGTTATGTTTACACCAGGTTTATTCTTACAGCGAACGCAAGCAGTGGGATACACTTCGTTTCAGTGCAATTTTTTTATTGAGCGAGGTGGCGCAGTGGTCAACACACTGGACTTCCATTCGGCAGGATGACAGTTCAAACCTGCCTCTGGTCATCCTGATTTAGGTTTTCTTTCATTTTCCTAATCGTTTCAGGCAAATGCCATGATGGTTCCTTTGAAAGGACACTGCTGATTTCCTTCACCATCCCTCCACAAACTGAAGGAATTGATGAACTAGCTGTTTGACCCCCACCTCCAAAACAAACCAATCACGTGTACGCCAGCAATTCGTTAGTGCAGGTTGCCTACATTCAGGGGCAAACCTATTGTTCTGCTAAAGGATTAAGAGCCCTGGGATAATCCATCCTTTTGATTGACAGGTTATGACCCCCTGGGGATAACCCTTCCTTTTGATTGACGGGTCCTTATCCTATTATTTCCCCACCCCTCCCCCTTTTCCTCCTCCCCCTCTACCTCCCCCATCTCTTGGGGAACTTCCCTCCCCAATACAAGCACACTTTTGATTTCAATTTGATTGACTAATTAATTAAATCAATCAATTAATTAAATACTCCCTCTGGGAAACCCCCCAGCCCTCCCCTCCCCTCCCCCTCCCGGAAATTGGCGGAAAAAGGACTCAGTTTACCAGGCATTTGGAGGGAAATTCAGTTTACCAGGCATTTGGGGGGAAATGGATTGCAGTGTATAGGGTATTATTTAAACAATTAAGACAATAGAGTTTATTTATTTGTTTTAAGGAATTCGGTGAGAAATCGATTGCAGTGTATTGATTATTGTTTAAAGAATTTAGACAATGTGTGGAATATTGTATATTTATTTATGGCATTTTATGGAATATAGTTTATTCATTTATTTTAAGAATTTAGCGAGAAATCGATTGCTGTGTGGAATATTCTTTAAAAAATTAGACAATGTGGGGAATCTTGTTTATTTAAACAGTTTATGGGTTACAAGGCAGAGTTTGTCATATAGTTTATTTATTTGGTTAAAGAAATTGATGGGAAATTGACTGCACTGATTGAAATACTGTTTATTTAAACAGTTAGTGGCTGACAAGGCAGTATGGAATATTTAAACAATTGTGGTACTTTTTTATTTTGATCGCACATGGAAACGCTGAGTGGGCTCAGTTTATATCTGCTACTGGAGTCAGCGATGTTAGGCTTTTATTTTTTATTTTCCTTGCTTTTCAAAACACACCAGTGTCTAAGCACAGATGGGAAAATTAGAACAACTACATATCTAAAAGTTCATGAGATATTTCGAAAGTACCGCCGCTTTCTGCAGACGGACACATTACAAGAATTAGAGCGGCAAACTATTTTGTACAGATCGAGAAGCATACTGTACATATTGCACTGACAATTAAACAATGCAAAAGGGGTCTACAGATCTGAATGGAATGAAATGCAGTATAGTAGCCACCGTTTGAGATCACTACTGTGTGTGTGTGTGTGTGTGTGTGTGTGTGTCTATTGTCAGGGCGCCACCTTGATGGTCAAAATAGCTCGCTGTCCTAATTACGGATAACGTTACTAAATACCACCGACCACCTGTTTCTCTCAAAGCCGGCCGAAGTGGCCGTGCGGTTAAAGGCGCTGCAGTCTGGAACCGCAAGACCGCTACGGACGCAGGTTCGAATCCTGCCTCGGGCATGGATGTGTGTGAAGTGCTTAGGTTAGTCTGGTTTAACTAGTTCTAAGTTCTAGGGGACTAATGACCTCAGCAGTTGAGTCCCATAGTGCTCAGAGCCATTTGAACCATTTTTTTTTGTTTCTCTCAAGAAACGTGAACCAACGTCTCCAAATACGAAGATAGATGTTTTCATCGCTCCTCACAATACTGCATTCCTGTTGTTTAATGCTGGAGATTAAGGGAAAGTTGAGTTAATTTCGATATCAAATGTTAAATTAATTGTTTAACAATTTACAGGAGTTAAATAGATCGCTTAAAACACTCAGCATGATCTTCTTCATAATAAAACATATTTTCATCGTTTGAGTATCACAAGCAAACATTATGCAAATGAAGCAATGAAATTTACGTCACAAATATATCGTAGCGCTAAATATACATGAGGTCTTGTACACACTAAAGTTTGAGAACACAACACCCTCCTCCACCACAACGTTACCACTAAACGTATCTGACGAAAAAAAAATTCCTGCCGATCACACAAACTAGCGATCATGAAGCACACCGTCCACCGACTGCACTGTAGCCCCATCCACGCCGGCCAGGTGTGAAAAACTCACTCCTGCACTGGCCACGCCCACCCATTCCAAACGCAAGCGTGCGCATAATACAACTATCGGAAATGCGATGGGGTTTTGAAAAGTACTATAGAATTTCTAAATTGTTCTCTCTGATACATTCGGAAAGATGGAGGATGGTTCTACTACGTGGTAGAATAGAGACAACAGTTAATACCCCTGCAAAACAGAGTCCACTGCAATGTATTGAGAAGCACTAAACACGACACACTCGAACCACGATACAGTCTATAGTAACGAGTTGTCATGGATAGATGTCAGAGGTCGCTATCAATTGGGAATCTGATGTCGCGATTGGGTTTTTAAAGCGCTATAGAATTCCTAAATTATCTCTGCTTCATTCAGAAGGAGGAAGCCCTACTGCATGACAGGATAGAGACAACAGCAAATAGCAGTACAACACAGAGCCCGCTGCGACGTATTGAGAAACACTAAACACAACACATTAAACCACGAGTCAGTCCGTAGGCGTTGTTGCCATGGGTAGATGTCGGAGATCACTGAAACACTCGCACATCCTGTGCACTAACCTCTCAGACGTCCACAGACAGTGCGCCATATCCCTCAAACGTCTCCGTCACCAACGTCCAGGGACCAGAGAAACTACAACCATGGTCACAGCCACAGTCGTGAATGCACGTGTACCCCAGTGTGCACCACAACCGGCCATGGAGGGCATCTGGGGATGATTGGAGGGGTAGGAATTCTGACGTTATCAATATGTCCAGTTCAAACACATTTTCACTCATGCAGCACACACAAGTCCACTTCTGTCACACTCACCCAGCACACTTTCTACTTCTGGTTGTCGACTCCTCGTGACCGCCACTGCAACCAGCCATGGTGCACTGTGAAACATGCAGCTGCAGCTTGGACACTAGTTCTAACCCGACATAGACTACGCCGTTTAAAAAACGCACTTTACCCACTCCAATTCAGCGATGTTGTTGACCACACACCTCGAATTTCGCAAGCAAAATGTAGGTTCCTCCCATTTATACGAGTTATTTGCAAAGAGAGAAGAAATTGGACAATACATGCGTTTTCACATCGCTATAGGATCGTTACTTGTTGTGTAAATCCTGTACAGGACTATGACTTAGGCTATATTCCCTCTAAATATTCTTTCATCAGGTAGAAAAGAACTTTTTCTTATCTGCCATGTTCTGTATCGCAGGAATAGAATATTAAACTCATTTTTGCTTCATGATGGCATGCTAAGATCACAGGATGCCTCCTCAGTTTAGGACTATCCCTTAAGGTAACAGCACAGAGAAGTTCGAAATATAAGGTTTGTACTATGTATTACTTTATAAATTTGGTAATACATCTGACATCTGATTTTATTACGATGGTCGTCTCTCCCTGCGTAGGTGAGAGATTCAAATATCATTAAAAGATATCGTCACAACGAAAAAAAAAAAAAAAGAAGTCAAGAATCATATCCGTGGTGCCCCACCCATCACCTCCACCCACACAGGCGTCGAAGTCATGGTGGAGAAAACAAAACATATGGCAGAGTACAAAGCGGTGTCATACGTTGCTTGGACGCATTACAGCACAAAAAAGCAGTGTATCAGACAACAAAACACGAACCCTCTCTTGCGACTGATATTCTGTGGGGTATGACCCTCCCACTGTACAAATGATGAAATTTTATACCAGTCTGTGGAAGCGACTTCGATCACTGAGTGGATCAGTACCTGTATATTTAATAGAAGTGTCACATAGGCTCAATGCCATCATAAAGACGGTATTTATTTTCGATATATGGATTGGAACACGGGGACATGGTAAAATATTATCTGAACTGACGTTAACACATTTCGATCCATTGGCTCTGACTGAAAGCCGGACATCGCTCAGTGTAGATTATGCTGTTGCTCCCACAACACACACACACACACACACACACACAGGATGGTTTTAAGTAAAGACAGTCGCCGGCCGGTGTGGCCGAGTGGTTCTAGGCGCTTCAGTCTGGAACCGCACGACCGCTACGGTCGCAGGTTCGAATCCTGCCTCGGACATGGATGTGTGTGATATCCTTAGGTTAGTTAGGTTTAAGTAGCTCTAAGTTCTAGCGGATTGATGACCTCAGATGTTAAGTCACATAGTACTCAGAGCCATTTGAACCATTTGAGCCAAAGACAGTCACAACATACGGAAACTGGAAGAGTTTTGCGGCATTATGGAGCGTTTCCAAACAGCTGTGCGAAGGTGTCGGAATAGCAGATGGCTTGGTGTAGTGGTGAACTGCGATAAGACTGTTACATCTCCTCTGGCTATGATAGGAGTCTTTATTTCCTTTTAAGAAGTCGTTGTTTCTTCATATGCATTTTCGGCTGTCGACGATAATTTTATAGGGCTGTTGTGAACATAACACAATTTACGAAATAATCGCGCATGAACTTCGTAAACAGCATGTGTCATTCAGCTCTGGAAACCTACGTAGTGTTTGTGCTACATACACCACTTGAGCTGTGGTGTGCAAGGTAGTAGTTTTATCACTTTACAGTTTGTCACCATGGTTTATCGTATAGAAACTTAAATGGAGAATGTATGTGATGCGGTGGGCATATATTTCTTACATTGGAATACGAACAGCGTTGCTTTCCGCACGGCTAAGATGTCGGACGCTTCACCGCTCTCGCATTACAGTGTGTTTTAAGTGCAGAACCGTGTAGCCTTAGGAATGCATGTGTTTATGTTCTCTCTTACCAATACCTTCTTGGTACTGACCCCAGCCGCTAGAACAATACTATAGAATTGACAGTGCAGTTGATTTACGTAAAATGCTTCAAACTTCGTCCATCTGCAGTTCAAATGGCTCTGAGCACTATGGGACTTAACTGCTGAGGTCATCAGTCCCCTAGACCTTAGAACTACTTAAACCTAACTAACCTAAGGACACCACACACATCCATGCCCGAGGCAGGATTCGAACCTGCGACCGTAGCGGTCGCGCAGTTCCAGACTGTAGCGCCTAGAACCGCTCGGCCACACCGGCCGGCCCATCTGCAGTTCCATCAGGCATAAATACCATACCTTTCTTCTTCTTCTTAACCGTCTGTCACATCTTCACTGCCGGCCGCGGTGGTCTAGTGGTTCTAGGCTCGCAGTCCGGAACCACGGGACTGCTACGGTCGCAGGTTCGAATCCTGCCTCGGGCATGGATGTGTGTGATGTCTTTATGTTAGTTAGGTTTAAGTAGTTCTAAGTTCTAGGGGACTGATGACCACAGAAGTTAAGTCCCATAGTGCTCAGAGCCATTTGAACCATTTGAACATCTTCACTACGCTTTCATATCTACTATGCACCGATAAGGGATGCGCACATCTGGAGATATCTTCTGCGTTTGGATGGGTGCCATAAGACTGGTGAGGAACAGCAGTTCCGGAATTGATTCACTCTGCACCTTTATGATACGGGGATTGTAAAGTTCTACTTCTAGTCAGATGCAGATTAAATCGGTGACAGTGTTCCAAGGAGGGTTTCTCAAAGACAATGCGAGGAGATCTTTCAATCTCTAACTTTATCCTAAGAATGCGAGATTGCTCAAGACTCCCATCTGTTCAGGATGAGTCAGCAGGAAAGGTACGTGCTTTGAGACGCGATTATATTACTGAGTCTGAACAAAAGGCTTCATAAGGATATATGCCCTATTGCGAATGGTTTCCGGGATAGAACACGTTTAAATCACTTTTTAGGTTTTTCTTTAATAACTCGAAAACTGTACACTCCAACAAAATCGTGTCTCCGTACACAATTAAACTAAATTAAATTTGCTCCAAAATAGGTCCTATTTTTTTTTTAGGACTAACAGTTTGCGAGGAGGGATCGCCGGAATATTAAAAATATCGCGCGACGCGCGTGCGCTGTAGCTTAGGTACTTTATGTAGGTTAGTTTAAGGTAGCTTTCCGACTTGATAGACCACAACCGTCCTGTATCAAAATGTTCGTCTCAACTTCCTCTATATTAATGTGGTACGTTGTAAACAATGACAAAGAATGATACAGAAAGTAAACAGAAATGTACATCAAAAGTGTTCTATCTCGGAAACCATTCGGAATAGGGCATATGTCCATATCAAGTTTTTTGTTCAGAATCAGTGATGCTATCACCCGTCAAAACACGTACCTTTCCTCCTGACTCAACCTGTATATGGAAAGATGGGCAATTATAAACGTAAATTATGCACTATGGTCGAAGTGCCAGAAGTATGCAGATCGCTGTTTGGTATACTTTGGCATATATGTTTGAGAATTAACAATGAATGGGCGTGTTGCACTGTCAGCTATCTACATTCGCAAAGTATAGGAGGGGCTTATTGCAGTACATCGACTGTGTGTTTTCCATCCCATCCGTCCACTGGTACCTTGTTGATTACCACATAGTGACTGACTGACATCGCTTGTTTGAGATGGAGAAAGAGTCTTGGCGGAGGGGCAACACCTTCCGGAGATGTACAGCACTGGAACAGCGATTGCATACATGACTGCAATATGAGGATCAATCGAAATGGAATACCAAGTTACCTGCTATCCCGTCACAGTAGCAGCTGTCAGTCACCTTTGGGCAGCTGTCTGGAAGCGCTCCACAACGCCGCAAAACTCATCCAGTTTCCGTATGTTGAGATTCTCTTTACTTAAAATCATCCTGTGTGTGTGTTGTTGGAGTAGCAGCATAATGTGTGATGTCCGGCTTTCAGTCAAAGCCAATGGATCGAAACGTGTTAGTGTCTGTTCAGAACCTGACACAGGTCTCGAAGACGTGGAAGAAAAAAACAAAACTTATGGCAGTGTAGAAAGCTGTTTCCTACGATGCTTTAACGAATTAAAACAGAAAAAAGCAGTTAATCAGACAACAAAACAGGGACCCTTCTCTTGCGAATGATATTCTCTGGGGTATGACCCTCCTAAAGTAAACACAATGAAATTTTACACCAGTCTGTGAAAGCGACTTCGATCACTGAGTGGGTCAGTATCTGTGTATCTAATAGGAGAGTCACATGTGCGTGATGCTAGTACGCAGAAGGTATTTGTTTCCGATGTATATACCGGAAGACAGGGACATGGTAAAACCTTATCGACTTCTCTTTTGGATGAGGTTTTTATAGTTTGTAGTTTGTTTATTCTCTATTGGAAGGTATAAAATAATGGCGATAGAGAGAATGTTTAAGTGACAGACGTGAATAGACCCTGAGATGCTGATCTCCTTCGGACTGTAGTGCCTGTAAGTAGTTTGGAGATGAACCACAATGCAGTAGCCAAATCCTCGTCCTTCTTTCAGTTCCCATACTGTCATTTAATACCACGACCTCGTGTTGCAGGAGAAAGCTTCATTTGGTGCTAGCAGTTGATGCAGCTATGACAACATGTTCCCATTTCCACCGAGTGGTCAACAAAGATGGACCTGTCGTATTAACTCAGCTCAGCCTGTTTCTCCAAGTAGGGCAGAAGGTGGTACATATAGTGCTCTCCGACTTGTGTTCAGTTTCGACGTAATTGGGATGATCACATGGACAAGGCAGTAGGGATGGCGAGGAAGAGACTGAGGAGCAATTACAAGATGCAGAGGAACTGTCTAAAGCCACATTGGAGTTTTGCTGTAGCAGATAGGTTCGAAAAAGGTGACTCGTTTCGAGATATGAGAGCGGCATGAATATGGTTCACCAGTGGCTGTAATCATTAAAAGATGTCTCCATGGGATCCAACGCAAGTTTGTGTTTGGCTGAATAGACTTGATTCCAAATCACAGACAGCATTTCTACCAGAAATCGTAACGCTATCAGCGACTGTTGTGTGTGCCTGGAGAACCAAGACTGCTTTCTATGCAGGGTGACGGTAACACAGTAGTTATGATAGTGTTTTTAATAGTGCGTTCCTTATGCAAAATGAATGTTGCGGGCGGTAGAGTCCTCCTGTGGTCAGCTTCAAATGTGAGTTCTCAATAGTGTTCCTCGAAAACATCGTCTTTCTTCCAGGGATTTCCATTTGAACTACCTGGTTAGTGTAATCCAACTACTGAAAAAGAAAAATTACTCGCAGTTCAAAGTGACTCTCATGATAAATGTAGTTAATTAGCCTATCAATTTGATATCAGTGACATGCCTCCTCGTGGGTGGAGGTGATGGCTAGGGCACCAAGGATATGATTCTTGACTTAGCATTTTTTTATCGTTGCGACGATATCTTTTAACGATATTTGATTCTCTCACCAACACAGGGAGAGACGACCTTGGTAATGAAATCAGATGTGTTACTAAAATTTATAAAACACGTGTGTGTGTAGTGTAAATGAAGATTTGAAATGATCGGTATTTGTGCTGGACGTATTGATAACATGCGAATTGCTACCACTCCAATCATCTCCGGAGACCCTCCAAGGCCGGGGGTAGTGCGCTCTGGTGTACACATGCTTCCACAACTGCGGCTGCGGCCACGACTAAAGTGTTTCTGGTCCCTGAACGTTGGTGACGGCGGTGTTTGAGAGGTGTGGCGCGCTGTTTGTGGACGTCTGGGAGGCGCGAGCGTTTCAGCGATCTCCGACATCTACCTACAGCAACTACTGTTATAGACTGGGCCATGGTTTAAGTGCGTCGTGTTTAGTGCCTTTCAATACATTGCAGTGGATTCCCTGTTGTAGTGGTATTTGCTGTTGTCTCTATTCTACCACGCGGTGGAACCTTCCGCTTTCCTTCCCAATGTAGCGGAGAGAAGCAATGTAGGAATTCTATAGCACTTTTCAAAATCGAATCACGTTTCCGATGGTTGTATTGCGCGCACGCTGGCGTCCGGTACGGGTGGGCGTGGTCGGCGCGGTTTTGGGTTTCTCTCTCCCGGCCGTCGTGGACGGGGCTACCCAGCAGCCAGCGGTCGGCACGCTTCGTGATCGGGAGTTTGTGCGATCGACAGGATTTTTTTTTCTCACCAGATATGTTTAGAGGATACGTTCTGGTGGAGGAGGCGTCGCTGGGTGCAAGACCTCGCGTATATTTAGCCCTATGATCTATTTGTGACGTAAATTTCATTACTTCATTTGCATAATGATAGCGTGCGATACTCAAACGTTGAAAATATGTTTTATTATGTAGAAGGATCATCATAAGATGGAGGTGAGTGTTTTGAGCGATCTATTTGACTCCTGTAAATTATTAAATAATTAATTTAACAGAATAGTGCAAATAGATTATTTCACTCTATATCTGATATCGACATTGCGTCAGCTTTCCCTTTGTCTCAACCATTAAACAACAGGAATGCTCTATTGTGAGGAGAGATGAAAACATACATCTTTGTGTTTGGAGACGCTGGTTGACACAGACAGACAGGGAGTGACCTCTTGACAGACACAGGTACATGAAGCAAGTCTGGAATTTGCTGATCAACAGAATGTTGGGCACTTGATGCTTTGTTTGGGGGGTGTGAAATCAAAGTGGCCAATATCCCGTCTTTGGTCGGTGGTATTTAGTAACGTTATCCGTAATTAGGACAGCGGGCTATTTTGACCTTCAAGGTGGCGCCCTGACAATAGACACACACACACACACACACACACACACACACACACACAGTAGTGATCTCAAACGGTGGCTACTATACTGCACTTCCGGTGGCTACTATACTGCACTTCATTCCATTCATGATCTGTAGACCCCTTTTGCAGTGTTTAATTGTCAGTGCAATATGTATGTATGTTTCTCGATCTGTACAAAATAGTTTGCCGCTAAAATTCTCGTATTTTGTCTGTCTGTAGAAAGCGGCGGTGGGTTTCGAAGTATGTCATGAACTTTTAGATACGTAATTGTTCTGATTTTCCCATCTGTGCTTAGACATTGGCGTGTTTCGAAAAGCGGGGAAAATAAAAAATAGAGCCTAACATCCCCGACTCCAGTAGCAAATACAAAGTAAGCCCACTCAGCGTTTCCATGTGCGATCAAAATAAAAAAGCGCCACAATTGTTTAAATATCCCATTGTGCCTTGTCGCCTACTAACTGTTTAAATAAACAGTATTCCAATCAGTGCAGTCAAGTTCCCATAAAATTTTTTAACCAAATAAATAAACTATATTACAAACACAGCCTTGTATTCCAAAATTTGTTTAAATAAACTATTTCCTCATTTTGTGTAAATTGTTTAAGCAATATTGCATACACTGCAATCGTGTTCCCGTTAAATTTTTTACATAAATAAATAAACTATATTACATACACTGCCATAAATAAATAAACAATTTTCCACACATTGTTTAAATTGTTCATACAATACTCCATACGTTGCAATCGATTTCAAATCGAATTCTTTAAAATGAATGAATAAACTCTATTGTCTAAATTGTTTAAATAATACCCCATACACTGCAATCGATTTTCCTCCAAATGGCCAATCAACTGAATCTTTTTCCAGCCAGTATCCAGGAGGGGGATGGGAGTGGGGGCTTGGGGGTTTCCCAAAGGGCGGATTTAATTAATTGATCGATTTAATTAATTAGTCAATCAAATTGATATCAAAAGTGTGATTGTATTGGCGAGGGGAGTTCCTAGAGGGATAAGGGAGGATGAGTTAGAGGGGTGTGGAGGTGGGGGAGGGCTGGGGCAACAATAGGTTAAGGACATGTCAATGAAAAGGAAGGATTATCCCCTGGGGGGTCATACCTCGTCAATGAAAAGAATGGATTATCCCCAGGGGGCCTTAATCTTCTTACAAGGGAACCTCCCCATCGCACCCCCCTCAGATTTAGCTATAAGTTGGCACAGTGGATAGGCCTTGATAAACTGAACACAGATCAATTGAGAAAACAGGAAGAAATTGTGTGGAACTGTGAAAAAATAAGCAAAATATACAAACTGAGTAGTCCACGGGTCGCATAGGCAACATCATGGACACGATGAGGTTAGGAGCGTCGTGGTCCCGTAGTAGCGTGAGCAGGTGCTAAACAAGAGGTCCTTGGTTCAAGCCTTCCCTCGGGTGAAAATTCTATATTCTTTATTTTTGCATAGTTATTATCTGTCCGTTCGTTCATTGACGCCTTTGTTCACTGTAATAAGTTTATAGTCTGTGTTTTGCGACCGCATCGCAAAACCGTGCGATTAGTAGACGAAAGGACGCGCCTCTCCAATGGGAACCGAAAACATTTGATTGCAAGGTCATAGGTCAACCGATTCCTCCACAGGAAAACACATCTGATATATTCTATACGACACTGGTGACGGCATGTGCGTCACATGACAGGAATATGTTGTCGACCCACCTAACTTGTACACTTGGCGAATGGGTAAAAAGATTCTTCTACCTTGCCCGATTTAGGTTTTCGTGTAGATGTGATAATCACTCCCAAAAAAGTGATGAAAACATAAGAGTTTGTCTCATAAACTGAAAATAAAAAATTAAACTTTTCACTCGATGGAAAATTTGAACCAAGGACCTTTCGTTCCGCAGCTGCTCACGTTACCACCTGACCACGGCACTCCTGCTTTCCCAGTGTCCTTGATGTTGCCTATCTTCCCACGAACTACTCAGTTTGTAAATTTTGCTTATTTTTTCACAGTTCCACGCAACTTCTTCCTGTTTTCTCAATTGATCTGTGTTCAGTTTTTCAAGGCCTATCCACTGTGCCAACTTATAACTAAATCTGAGGGGGGTGCGATGGGGAGGTTCCCTTGTTAGCAGAACAATGAAACAAAGTTTATCCCACCACTAACGCAGTATTGTGTATCAACACAGTCTTCAGACTGAAGACCACAACAGACAAATAGTCAGTGACCTGTATTTCTCGTTAACGCAATTCAGCAGCAACTAGCAACAACTTTGGTTTACTTGAAATGTTGCGTATTTATTGGTTCAAATGGTTCTGAGCATTATGGGACTTAACTTCTGAGGTCATCAGTCCCCTAGAACTTAGAACTACTTAAACCTAACTAAGTTAAGGACATCACACACATCCATGCCCGAAGCAGGATTCGAACCTGCGACCGTAGCGGCCACGCGGTTCCAGACTGCAGCGCCTAGAACCGCTCGGCCACCCCGGCCGGCATTGCGTATTTATTGCCAGAAGATTTATTTAATATATATTTATCAAGCGACAAAATATGTGACTATTTGCGAGCTGTCATTTGCACAAAACCACGTTAAGATACCTTGAACTGTTTACGAAATTTAACGACTGTTACAGACACATGATTGCCGACGAGCAGGGACCGAACTCGTCACATCGCGCGCGACCCACTCGCGGCCCGTCCGTAAACACCTAAAGAACCGTGATAGCTACCGTTCTGCTGTCAACATTAAATACGATCTCGATATCGTGGCTGCATTTCATATGAATAATCTGTCAGCTAAAATAAACCATGCCTAAAGTCTGCGCAATACGTTTTTAGCTCTGCGCACTCAATAAAATTTCGTGCAGTGGTTTACTTAACTTACTGTTCATCATAAGAATAAACCTGATGCAAACATTACGCCACGTATTCTTCCGCGTTTGTTTGAATCTCGCTGGATTGCGTTTCTCGTTGAGCGGAAGCCAAGCTGTGACCAGTACAGTGAAGTACGATCATAAGGATACGTTTCATGCTGTGTTACAAGTACATAGATTGAGGCCCTACCATATGAATCCATGGGCCCTGCAGATTTATCGGCGCTTTAAACTTTGACAGCAATGCCCAGCCAGCAGTCCAACTAATTTCCAATGGTGTTAGCAGTTGCAGTGAAGACGTAAAAAAGGACGTACAAAGAAACAATATAGCTTCGAATGTCATTTAAATTTTAAAAAGAATGAAATAATATTCGGCAAAACTCCAGCACTGCCGCGCGCTTCTTAGATGACCGGGCGGAAAGCATAAAATGCTCTCGTTCTCATCTTACACAGTATTAAAATTACAAACAGGAGTGATGGAAATCCTAACTTAAACACAGGGTAATTTTTCTGAGCGAGCTATGTGTGATGCAAAAGCGACTGGAAGGATTTCACCGTACTGTTGAATACCGAAGCCAATGAAGGTATTAATAACAGTAAGTCGTCAGGTAATCTCTTAGCTCCTTCCTTATCCGAATACGAGAAATATATTTCAGTTCTGGAAATGTCATCTGCCACGTTGGTAACGAGTCGATCAACAACACAGTCCTGAAGCCACACAGACGCCACATTTTCTCCTCTTATAAAGTGCCGTTCTATATCTCGCCAGCGTTCGGCAATGACATGTGATAAAGCTGCGTGAGTTAGTTCCAGTACGTCTGGGGGCTTAACAGTCTCGTTATTTCTTGCGACAAATCCCTTGACTTGGCCCCAGATCGTTTCACTTGGGTTCATACTGTAATGATACTGTGGAAAAGACTTGTGCTATTGGGTGGGGAATTGTAGCACGCCCCTAGATAGACCAGGGGTGCACTACACAAACGAAGCGGCTACTCGGGTAGCAGAATACTTGTGGCGTGCACATGGGGGTCTTTTAGGCTAGGCAGTAGTGCGAGGTGTCCTGATGAACACTCACCAGTCGACGTGCAGGCAGGGAAATTAGGACGCGCTCAGTATAAAGACACTTCAGCTATCAAGATATTAGCAGTAAATTTTCAGAGTGTTCGGAATAAAGTTCCTGAATTTACTGCCCTCCAGGAAGCGTGTGGCCCGCATATTATTCTCGGGACTGAGACCTGGCTTAATCCTGAGATAGGAAGTTCTGAAATATTTAGTGAGGGTTGGAACGTGTATTGGAAAGACAGATTAGACACCGTACGAGGTGGTGTCTTCATTGCAGTTGACAAAAATATTGTGTCTACTGAGGTCGAAGTAGAGGGTGATTGTGAAGTTATGTGGACACGTTTAACAGGGCTAGGGGAAATAAAGTTAATTGTGGGATGTTATTACCGACCTCCAGGTTCCACCGTGACAGTTCTAGAATCATTCAAAGGGAGTCTACACTCTGTAACGCAGAAGTACCGGGATCATGCTATATTAGTCGGAGGCGACTTCAACCTACCTAGTATAGACTGGAATGTCTATGGATTCATTACAGGTGGTACAGACAAGCCGTCGTGTGAATAACTTTTGAACACATTATCCGAAAGCTGTCTTGAGCAGATAAATCGACAGCCAACGCGTAATGGAAATATTTTAGATCTGGTAGCCACGAACAGACCAGACCTCATCGACTGTGACAGTGTTGAGACAGGGATTAGCGATCATGATGTTGTCATTACGACTATGGTTACGAAAAGTCGGTCAAGAAGGCTAGGAGAGTATTCTTACTAGAAAGAGCAGATAGTTGTTAGCATCCCACTTAGTAAATGAATCGACTTCATTTAGTTCCGGTACGATGGACGTGGAAGAATTATGGGCAAATTTTAAACACATTGTAAATCATTCATTGGACAAGTATGTGCCGAAAAAGTGGGTTACGACGGAAAAGACCCAGCGTGGTTTAACAGCGCAATTCGGAGAATGCTCAGGAAGCAAAGGCAGTTGCACTCGCGGTACAAGAAAGATCGGGAGAATGAAGACAGGCAAAAGTTAGTAGAGATTCGAGCTGCTGTAAAAAGAGCAATGCGCGAAGCATTCAACCACTACCACCGTCATACCTTAGCAAAAGATCTCACTGAAAACCCAAGGAAATTCTGGTCTTACGTAAAATCGGTAAGCGGGTCGAAGGCTTCCATCCAGTCACTCACTGATCAGTCTGGCCTGGCAGCGGAAGACAGCAAAACGAAAGCTGAAATTTTAAATTTAGCATTTGAGAAATCTTTCACGCAGGAGGATCGTACAAACATACCGCCGTTTGAGTCTCGCACAGATTCCCGTATGGAGGACTTAGTGATAGACATCCCTCGGGTTGTGAAGCAGCTGAATGGGTTGAAAATAAATAAATCGCCAGGTCCTCATGGGATTCCAATTCGGTTTTACAGAGAGTACTCTACTGCATTGGCTCCTCACTTAGCTTGCATTTATCGCGAATCTCTTGCCCAACGTAAAGTCCCGAGTGACTGGGAAAAAGCGCGGGTGACGCCTGTATATAAGAAGGGTAGAAGGACGGATCCTCAAAATTACAGACTAATATCCTTAACATCGGTTTGTTGTAGGATTCTCGAACATATTCTCAGTTCGAATATAATGAATTTCCTTGTGACAGAGAAGTTGCTGTTCATGCATCAGCACAGCTTTGGAAAGCATCGCTCCTGCGAAACGCAACTCGCCCTTTTTTCATATGATATCTTGCGAACCATGGATGAAGGGTATCAAACGGATGCCATATTCTTTGACTTCCGGAAAGCTTTTGATTCGGTGCTCCATTGCAGACTCCTAACTAAGGTACAAGCATATGGGATTGGTTCCCAAGTATGTGAGTGGCTCGAAGACTTCTTAAGTAATAGAACCCAGTACGCTGTTCTCGATGGTGAGTGTTCGTTGGAGGTGAGGGTATCATCTGGAGTGCCCCAGGGAAGTGTGGTAGGTCCGCTGTTGTTTTCTATCTACATAAATGATGTTTTGGATAGGGTGGATAGCAATGTGCGGCTGTTTGCTGACTATCCTTTGGTGTACGGGAAGGTGTCATCGTTGAGTGACTGTAGGAGGATACAAGATGACTTGGACAGGATTTGTGAGTGGTGTAAAGAATGGCAGCTAACTCTAAATATAGATGAATGTAAACTAATGCAGATGAATAGGAAAAAGAATCCTGTAATGTCTGAATACTCCATTAGTAGCGTAGCGCTTGACACAGTCAGGTCGATTAAATATTTGGGCGTAACATTAAAGAGCGATATGAAGTGGGACAAGCATGTAATGGCAGTTGTGGAGAAGGCGGATAGTCGTCTTCGGTTCATTGGTAGAATTTTGGGAAGATGTTGTTCATCTGTAAAGGAGACCGCTTATAAAACACTAATACGACCTGTTCTTGAGTACTGCTCGAGCGTTTGTGATCCCTATCAGGTCGGATTGAGGGAGGACATAGAAGCAATTCAGAGGTGGGCTGCTAGGTTTGTTATTAGTAGGTTTGATCATCACGCGTGTGTTACGGAAATGCTTCAGGAACTCGGATGGGAGTCTCTCGAGGAAAGGAGGCGTTCTTTTCGTGAATCGCTTCTGAGGAAATTTAGAGAACCAGCATTTTGGGCTGACTGCAGTACAGTTTTACTGCCGTCAACTTACATTTCGCGGAAAGACCACAAGGATAAGATAAGAAAGATTAGGGCTCGTACGGAGGCATATAGGCTGTCATTTTTCCCTCGTTCTGTTTGGGAGTGGAACAGGGAGAGAGGGCGCGACAGTCAGAGCACAACAGTGCAGAAGCTGTGACTGTACAAGATTTTTTAAATAAAAGCTACACAGCTAAAGCGTGATTAAGAAATACGTTGATGGCTGTTAATGCATCTGAATATCTTAAAGTTTCATTTAACGTAACTCAGTAATAGTGTACCTCATACATAACTAGGACCTACTTCCAAAGGGGTAACTACATCAGCGTACGTGTGCTGTGGCTTCTGACCAGTCATCGCGTTTGTGTTTATTTATATCAGGTTTATTCCTATGATGAACGGAGTATAATAACTATGACGAAAACGAAATAAATTGAGTCCATTGTCGAGCGAAGATAAAAAGCTGTAAGATGCGCAAGATTCAGATTTTTTACCCAACAGTTTCCTTGAAATCGTATGATAAATACACTGATGGGAAAAAAATTTGCAACACCAAGGAGTTGTGCGACGTAAACGAAGGCTGACTGACACTTTTCTACATCTGAAAGATGATGAGTTTTCAAATTTTGCGCCAGTCGCAAGAGTGTGGCGCTAGTGGCGCCAGTGTGGGCATGCAAATCAGGTGAGTGTTAGTTTCCTTTGAGACTCGGTGTAGTGAGTTGATGTTAGTCGAGAATGTCTTTAAGGCGACAAAGACGCCATTATCAGTACCTCACTGAGTTTGAAAGAGGTTGCAGGAACACTTGGCAGGAATGTAGCCACTGAACATGATTGTTGGCAGCGGTGGTCATGAGTATGTACGATCGCAAGAAGAGCGGGCTCTGGACGGCCATGTTGCACTACCTAGAGTAAAGACCGCCCCGCTACAAGCGCGGGCATCTTGGACATTTGTCCGAGGCGTAAAATTTAAGGGTGCTATTTTGGCTGTAAGTGTGAGAAAAATATTGATGTGTTAAATACTCAGTACAGATTAATATTGCTGCATGCAGCATAAAATGTAAGTTGTAGACACGCGAGAGGTTTTCGTTGCGTTGGTTACCTAAATTTTGTTATTATGATGACGTGTCTCGCTGGACGGCCTGTTGCTGCGCGATCGAGAGTGTCTTGTTTGACTTCCGCCGCTCCCTGCGGTGGCGAAGGTTCTCTCTCTGCTCGCTCCGAGGCACCACTGTCGCCGTTGTGGACGTGGTTCGCAGCAAGCGGCAGCCGCGCGCCATTCACGTTAAGAATTCACCATAAGAACAAAAAGGAAGCTCTTATATGAAGAATGAGATGAACCCGTCAATGATCCATAAAAAGATACAAAGTACATTTTTAAAATTTTTTACAATCGATCAAGCTCTAAATGCTCTAGATGACAGATTTGACCAACTTAGTTATCAAAGCAACTGTTTCCAATTATAATATAATACGTACGATTTAAATGCCATGTCCAAAAAAAAATGCCACTAAAACACTACAAGCATTTAGTATGTATTTTAACTTATCGCCGTTCTGTTGACATAAATGGGATACAATCGGTATAGGAAATCTGAGCAGCAAAACAGAAAGCCTAAGCAATAACTAAGTTTAATTACAAAGTAATTTTTGCCCCAAATCTTACTAGTCATGCTGTTAATCAATAACTGTACCAAGTGGCGAAATGAGTTTCTCTAAGTTAAAATTAATTAAAAACATTTTACGTTCGACTACAGAAAAGCGTCTTAATGGTGTGGCCATTCTGGCAACTGAGCATGAAAGTGCTGATCGAGTATATTGAAAAGATGTAATAAAGAGTTTGCAGAATTGAACGTAACAGAAAACATTTTTTGTGGTTTTACATAGTTATATTTTCAAAAAAATGTCATTTAAAAATGTAAAAATTATACGGTCAACTATTTATGGCTAGGTATAAATATTTCTTAATTCATTTCTGTTGTTTTGTGCTGCTTGAGTATCAAAATTATCATATGTTTTATGTTCCTTTCTAAAAATACACTTTTATCAAAATTTAAGTAAAATGATTAGATTTTTTTATTGGGAATAATACACACGCACCACCTCCTCCACCCCCCCCTCACGCACACACACACACACACACACACACACACACACACACACACACAATGGTGATGTAACCACTAGACCAGGTTTTGGGGAAACTGGAAATTTGTTTGTGGCAAGTTCCTAAGGTCATCGGTCTCTAGGCTTACACACAACTTAATAAGGACAACACACAGACACACCCATGCCAGAGGGAGGACTGGAACCTCCGACGGGGGGAGGGGTAGCCGCATGAACCGCGGCAAGTCGCCCAGACCGCGCGGCAAACCAACGCGGCAGGTTTTGGGGAAGACCATCGTGTTCCTCATGGCTCTGGCTCATCGTACTGCATCTTGCAGACAAACAAAAATTACGCGAAGCGAAATGTAGTGTGAGGAGGGCTATGCGAGAGGCATTCAATGAATTCGAAAGTAAAGTTCCTTGTACTGACTTGGCAGAAAATCCTAAGAAATTTTGGTCTTATGTCAAAGCGGTAGGTGGATCAAAACAAAATGTCCAGACACTCTGTGACCAAAATGGTACTGAAACAGAGGATGACAGACTAAAGGCCGAAATAATAAATGTCTTTTTGCAAAGCTGTTTCACAGAGGAAGACTGCACTGTACTGCCTTCTCTAGATTGTCGCACAGATGACAAAATGGTAGATATCGAAATGGACGACTGAGGGATAGAGAAACGATTAAAATCGCTCAAAAGAGGAAAGGCCGCTGGACCTGATGGGATACCAGTTCGATTTTACACAGAGTACGCGAAGGAACTCGCCCCCCTTCTTGCAGCGGTGTACCGTAGGTCTCTAGAAGAGCGTAGCGTTCGAAAAGATTGGATAAGGGCACAGGTCATCCCCGTTTTCAAGAAAGGACGTCGAACAGATGTGCAGAACTATAGACATATATCTCTAACGTCGATCAGTAGTAGAATTTTGGAACACGTATTATGTTAATGACTTTTCTGGAAAGACGATCGTGTGAAACCCAGCTCGCGCTATTCGTCCACGAGACTCAGAGGGCCATAGACACGGGTTCCCAGGTAGATGCCGTGTTTCTTGACTTCCGCAAGGCGTTCGATATAGTTCCCCACAGTCGTTTAATGAAGAAAGAGCATATAGACTATCAGACCAATTGTGTGATTGGATTGAAGAGTCCCTAGATAACAGAACGCAGCATGTCATTCTCAATGGAGAGAAGTCTTCGGAAGTAAGAGTGATTTCAGGTGTGCCGCAGGGGGGTGTCATAGGACCGTTGCTATTCGCAATATACATAAATGACCTTGTGGACAACATCGGAAGTTCACTGAGGCTTTTTGCGGATGGTGCTGTGGTATATCGAGAGGTTGTAACAATGGAAAATCGTACTGAAATGCAGGAGGATCTGCAACGAATTGACGCATGGTGCAGGGATTGGCAATTGAATCTCAATGTAGACAAGTGCAGTGTGTTGCGAATACATAGAAAGAAAGATCCTTTATCATTTAGCAACAATATAGCAAGTTAGCAACTGGAAACAGTTAATTCCGTGAATTATCTGGGAGTAGGCATTAGGAATGATTTAAAATGGAATGATCATATAAAGATGATCGTCGGTAAAGCGGATGCCAGACTGAGATTCATTGGAAGAATCCTAAGGAAAGGCAGTAGCAGATTGAGCAGCATTTGGCACCACAGTGACAACTAACTGGTACAAATCGGTAACTTCCAGGACAGCTCTCAGTCAGATGTCCTATAGCGTGCACTCCACTGACCCAAAACCACCGCCATTTGCGACTTCAGTGGTGTCCAGCGAGAGCTAATTGGAGGTCTGGCCGAAGGTCTGTTATGTTTTCTGAGGAAAGCTGTTCCTGCCTCGGTGCCAGTGACGGCCATGTGCTGGTTAGAAGGAGGTTAGTTGAGGACCTACAACCAACCTCTCTGCGTGCCAGTCACTGTACCTGCACCTGGAGATATAGTCTGGGGAGTGATGTTGTGTGACATCAGGAGCACTCACTGCAAATTTTTATATCAGCCTTGTGATACGACGTGTTGTTCCGCCGTTCGTGAACAGCATTCCAGGAGGTGTTTTCCAATAGGATAACGCTCACTCAAAATAACTTGATCTACAGAGTGTCCACATTTTGCCATGGCCAGCTCGATCTCCAGATCTGTCTCCAATCGAGCACATATGGGACATCATCGGAAGAAATTCCAGCGTCATAATCGATCAGCATTAACTGCGCCTGTATAGACCAACCTAGTGCAACGGGCATGGAATTTATCACACAAATTGACATCCAGCACTGTATAACGCAATGCATGCATTGTAGCAGTTAGACCTGTTCTTAACGTACCAGCATTTCACATTTGCAATGGCTTGTCGCACTTCCAGTAGTCTGCGGTCTTGCAATGGTAATCACTTAAATATGTCACCTAGACAAATGCATTCCCAAAATTTTATTACTCTCCATTAATTTTTTTTTGGTGTTGCGAGCCGTCGGTGCATTTCCCAGTGGCAGCTGTGTCCTCGCGAGCGCTATGGCGAGGGTCCGTGACTCCACACTCAGGTCATTCTGTGATTGATTGGCGGCGCAGACCTGTGGCGCGTTGTCGGCAGCGGCAGCGCGATTCGACAGCTACAAACCGCAACGCTGAGCCTGCTACACCGGCGTTTCCATGGCAATTTGCCGCTGCAGCGCGCTTTTGATGCGCGGCATCCCCTAATGGGAAACAGACCTAAATGAGGTTCGGCGCAGTGCGGCACATCCGGTTTGGACGTCAAACCACGCGGCTCTGTGCAACAATGAACAAGATCCGAGCTGTGTCAGTACATCAAAGGAAATTGTTCGTTCGTCCGTTGCTCTGCTTGGACCGCGTTTCTCGTTTTCCATTGTTACTGAAGCGCTCACATGCTCAGCAGAACACTGCTGCGCAGCTACAAACACTCTGCTCCTTTCTGCGCAGCTCTGCGCTGCCCGCCACCTTCCTGCGCTGTTCTGCACCACTCGTTTGTGTGCTGTGCAGTGCGGCGCATCCGGTGTGGACGCTGCTTATGACATCACCGTCCAAGATGGAGGACCCAGCTCAGTTTTTTTTTAATAGCACAACACAACACCCAGTCCCTGAGCGGAGAAAATCTCCGACCCAGCCGGGAATCGAACCCGGGCCCTTAGGATTGACAGTCTGTCGCGCTGACCACTCAGCTACCGGGGGCGGACTCAGGTGTTCTAAGAATGGTTGTCAGATTTCGTGGGTTTTTCCGAGTCCAGTTATATCAGAATTAAATATGGTGGACTTGAGGATGTGGGGTATCTGTCCCAGGCAGCAATTGCAGGGAGTGCCAAATTCATATTATTTAAGAAAAGGCACCTTGTTACACAAAGCGCCTAGCATCCATCGCACTTTGGTCTACCGACTACTCATATCTTTTTGAAAAGCATCCCTGTTGGTTTTTGAAATTTTTGAATACATTCGAAGTTGATTTCTGAACGAATCACAGGTTGATTTTTGGATTCGTGTTAGTGCACGCAATGCCTCTGGCAGGGGAATCCCCGTCGCAGCTAGACATAAAAAAGGAGTTTTCCTGCCGACAGAAGGGGACGGGGCTTTACGGGCTGAGCCGAATAAACCCGAACAGACGAACGCCCATAATCGCAGTTTGTTTATGTTGTTAGTTCGGTGTGCGAATGATAAGCGTTGTTATAATTATTAACAAAATCCATAGATTCAGACTACCAGAGTGCAAATAAACGACTAACAGGAATAACAAGAAAGAGAGATTACGTATTATCTTGTCAGTGTATCCAAGAAAATGAAATTTGGCCATACTACTAAGGGACAGTTGAAGAGTCTCCAGTTAACAGCCACTTAAGTTCTGTTCTCGGAATAGCGCGGTAAACGCGTTGCACGAACACGTAATAATGTCTGACCAGAGAATAAACGCAAGATAAGTGAACCGATGATTCTGGCTATCGAAGTTAACCGGAGAATAAATTTTGACAATGGCAGGAATAGTTACAGACCTAGTGATGAAAAGATTGTTTGTTAGAACGAGGAAAGAGAAGAAACGGGGTCATCACGCAAATTATATGGAAGAATATTGCGATTCCAAATTTATATAAAAATTTCATACTACTACTACTTTTAGACCTCATTCTTGAGCAACTGGAGCACATGAATGAAATGTGAAACTATTTCCTAACATAAAACTTTTTGCTTGTAGTAGGCCTAATAGACATTTGATGTTGGTACTTTGTGAATTATTTTCTGTCGTGTTATTTATGTAAATGATGTAGATAAAAATGACCATTTGTGCCAAAACAGCCTCCCTTATTTGGCATGTGTTACAACTGCTGCAATATTAGACAGGCCTATTTCGCTATATCTAGCAGACAGTGACATAAAAGAGGCAATCAAATTGAGAAAGCACGCCAGTCTTGGGTACTATTCGTGTTAACAGCTTTTTCCGTATTAGACAACGACATTTTGATTTTTCGTGTGGCAAAACGTTTGACGAACTTTGATGAGGTAGTAGATTCTTTCGCAGAAAGTAAAGCACGTCGTGTAAAGCTGTAGCAAGATTAGAGAGGAAAAAAAAATGCTGCCACCTAAGAACTGAAGAAACGTATACTGTCTTGCTTGTCCCTCGTTTTTACTGATTTTATGTTTCCTATATTTAATTTTATCTCACACAAAAGAGAAAGTTATTTGCTACTAGGCACTAAAGAGCGCAAATTTTCTGAAGAGTTCTTATTCTCCCTATCACAAATGGCAGGATGTGGAAGTGGCTGACTGGGAACAGGAGAGGCACCAGAGGACATTTTAATTTCCACTCTTCTGAATATAGGTTTGGCGGCTCCCATTACAAAATATACACGTTTGAATTCCATAGAGCGAAATACATTGACATACGACAGACGAATGCTGTGAGAAAAGGCGTGGCTCTGCGCTTTGGCACACTTAAGACCAAATAACATGTCTTACCTTTCCTCGAAAATATAATTATGTTTTTATATCAAAGCCTTCAGAAAGATGTGCGTAATAAAATGAAGATTTTTTGAAATTTTTTTTTTTTTTTAAATTTTGACGTCCCGTCTCAAACGCTCGAGGAGGACGGCAAGGGTGGAGGGGGAGGGCGCCACTATCAAGTTTTTGCTCCGGTTCGGCAATATAGTGGGTCCGGAGATGTTACTGTGCCACGTATAGTATTCAATATGGTGGACTTGAGTATATGGTGACAGCATGCATGGTTGCCAAAGGCACTTGTGCCAAGTTTGGAATCCGTTCCTAAATTTAAAGTGGAAGGAAATAAAAGAAAATGCCACTGGATTTCCCCAAGCCAGACTATACTAAGTTTAAAATGGCAGGAACGCCACAACAGAGTACACCTTTCCCAAGTTAAAAATTGCGGGAAATTAAAAAATTCAACACAGTATTTGTGATTTTTGCCAATAGTACGATATTTGCGGTGGCTCTGCAGTCGCCCGCAACACAACTCTGACATCACATTCCACGTGCCCTAAGTTAAAATGCCAAGTAAATTAAAAAATGCAAGAGGCACACTTATACTTTAACCCATATTACATCTACTATTCGTCAACTACATTTGAGAGCTAAACATGTTGGTACCATGTGGATAGGCAAATGATGATAACCGTAAAAAAAATTGGCAAATATAGGTGTCAAAAAAGAATAACGCGGGCCAGCTTTAAGGGGGGGGGGGGGGGGAGGACGAGGGAGGGAGGGAGGGAGGGCGAAACTTGCCACCGCCCAAGGCGGCAGTTTTTTGGGGGAGGCAAAACCTTTAATTCTAATATGGCTCTAAAAGGATGAATTAAACAAGACAATGAAAGTTTATCATAAATGAATAAATGTGATATTAAGTTCCTTCCCCATGAACCATGCACCTTGCCGTTGGTGGGGAGGCTTGCGTGCCTCAGCGATACAGATGGCCGTACCGTAGGTGCAACCACAACGGAGGGGTATCTGTTGAGAGGCCAGACAAACATGTGGTTCCCGAAGAGGGGCAGCAGCCTTTTCAGTAGTTGCAGGGGCAACAGTCTGGATGACTGACTGACCTGTCCTTGCAACATTAACCAAAACGGCCTTGCTATGCTGGTACTGCGAACGGCTGAAAGCAAGGGGAAACTACGGCCGTAATTTTTCCCGAGGGCATGCAGCTTTACTGTATGGATAAATGAAGATGGCGTCCTCTTGGGTAAAATATTCCGAAGGTAAAGTAGTCCCCCATTCGGATCTCCGGGCGGGGACTACTCAAGAGGACGTCGTTATAGGAAAAAGAAAACTGGCGTTCTACGGATCGGAGCGTGGAATGTCAGATCCATTAACCGGGCAGGTAGATTCGAAAATTTAAAAAGGGAAATGGATAGGTAAAGTTAGATATAGTGGGAATTAGTGAAGTTCGGTGGCAGGAGGAATAAGACTTTTGGTCAGGTGAATACAGGCTTACAAACACAAAATTAAATAGGGGTAATGCAGGAGTAGGTTTAATAATGAATTTAAAAAAAATAGGAGTGCGGGTAAGCTACTACAAACAGAATAGTGAACGCATTATTGTGGCCAAGATAGACACGAAGCCCAAGCCTACTACAGTAGTACAAGTTTATATGCCAACTAGCTCTGCAGATGATGAAGAAATTGAAGAAATGTATGATGAGATAAAAGAAATTATTCACGTAGTGAAGGGAGACGAAAATTTAATAGTCATGGGTGACTGGAATTCGAGAGTAGGAAAAGGGAGAGAAGGAAACATAGTAGGTGAATATGGATTGGGGCTAAGAAATGAAAGAGGAAGCCGCCTGGTAGAGTTTTGCACAGAGCGTAACTTAATCATAGCTAACGCTTGGTTCAAGATTCATGAAAGAAGGTTGTATACATGGAAGAATCCTGTAGATACTAGAAGGTATCAGATAGATTATATAATGGTAAGACATAGATTTAGGAACAAGATTTTAAATTGTAAGACATTTCCAGGGGCAGATGTGGACTCTGACCACAATCTATTGGTTATGAACTGTAGACTAAAGCTGAAGAAACTGCAAAAAGGATCTTCGAATTTAAGGAGATGGGACCTGGATAAACTGAAAGAACCAGAGGTTGTACAGAGTTTCAGGGAGAGCATAAGGGAACAATTGACAGGAATGGGGGAAAGAAGTATAGTAGAAGAAGTATGGGTAGCTCTGAGGGATGAAGTAGTGAAGGCAGCAGAGGATCAAGTAGGTAAAAAGACGAGGGCTAGTAGAAATCCTTGGGTAACAGAAGAAATATTGAACTTAATTGACGAAAGGAGAAAATATAAAAATGTAGTAAATGATGCAGGCAAAAAGTAATACAGACGTCTCAAAAATGAGATCGACAGGAAGCGCAAAATGGCTAAGCAGGGATGGCTAGAGGACAAATGTAATGATGTAGAGGCTTATCTCACTAGGGATAAGATAGATACTGCCTACAGGAAAATTAAAGAGACCTTTGGAGAAAAGAGAGGCACTTGTATGAATATCAAGAGCTCAGATGGAAACCCAGTTCTAAGCAAAGAAGGGAAAGCAGGAAGGTGGAAGGAGTATACAGAGGGTCTATACTTGAGGACAATATTATGGAAGTGGAAGAGGATGTAGATGAAGATGAAATGGGAGATACGGTACTGCGTGAAGAGTTTGACAGACCACTGAAAGACCTGAGTCGAAACAAGGCCCCGGGAGTAGACAACATTCCATTAGAACTACTGATGGCCTTGGGAGAGCCATTCCTGACAAAACTCTACCATCTGGAAGCAAGATGTATGAGACAGGCGAAATACCCTCAGACTTCAAGAATAATATAATAATTCCAATCCCAATTTCCGAACTATCGGTTTAATAACTCACAGCTGCAAAATACTTACGCGAATTCTTTACAGACGAATGGAATAACTGGTAGAAGCCGACCTCGGGTAAGATCAGTTTGGATTCCATAGAAATATTGGAACACGTGAGGTAATACTGACCTTACGACTTATCTTAGAAGAAAGATTAAGGAAAGGCAAACCTACGTTTCTAGCATTTGTTGACTTAGAGAAAGCTTTTGACAATGTTGACTGGAATACTCTCTTTCAAATTCTAAAGGTGGCAGGGGTAAAATACAGGAAGCGAAACCGAGCGAGGTGGCGCAGTGGTTAGACACTGGACTCGCATTCGGGAGGACGACGGTTCAATCCCGCGTTCGGCCATCCTGATTTAGGTTTTCCGTGATTTCCCTAAATCAGTCCAGGAAAATGCCGGGATGGTTCCTCTGAAAGGGCACGGCCGACTTCCTTCCCCATCCTTCCCTAATCCGATGAGACCGATGACCACGCTGTCTGGTCTCCTTCCCCAAACCAACCAACCAACCAGGAAGCGAAAAGCTATTTACAATTTGTACAGAAACCAGATGGCAGTTATAAGAGTCGAGGGGCATGAAAGGGAAGCAGTGGTTGGGAAGGGAGTGAGACAGGGTTGTAGCCTCTCCCCGATGTTATTCAATCTGTATATTGAGCAAGCAGTAAAGGAAACAAAAGAAAAATTCGGAGCAGGTATTAAAATCCATGGTGAAGAAATAAAAACTTTGTGGTTCGCCGATGACATTGTAATTCTATCAGAGACAGCAAAGGACTTGGAAGAATAGTTGAACGGAATGGACAGTGTCTTGAAAGGAAGATATAAGATGAACATCAACAAAAGCAAAACGAGGATAATGGAATGTAGTCGAATTAAGTCGGGTGATGCTGAGGGAATTAGATTAGGAAATGAGACAATTAAAGTAGTAAAGGAGTTTTGCTATTTGGGGAGTAAAATAACTGACGATGGTGAAGTAGGGAAGATATAAAATAATATATAATATAAAAAGTAGACTGGCAATGGCAAGGAAAGCGTTTCTGAAGAAGAGAAATTAGTTAACATCGAGTATAGATTTAAGTGTGAGGAAGTCGTTTCTGTAAGTATTTGTACGGAGTGTAGCCATGTATGGAAGTGAAACATGGACGGTAAATAGTTTGGACAAGAAGAGAATAGAAGCTTTCGAAATGTGGTGCTACAGAAGAATGCTGAATATTAGATGGGTATATCACATAACTAATGAGGAAGTACTGAATAGAATTGGGGAGGAGTTTGTGGCACAACTTGAAGGGACCCGTTGGTAGGACATGTTCTGAGGCATGAAGGGATCACCAATTTAGTATTGGAGGACAGCGTGGAGGGTGAAATTCGTAGAGGGAGACCAAGAGATGAACACACTAAACAGATTCAGAAGGATGTAGGTTGCAGTAAGTACGGGGAGATGAAGAAGCTTGCACAGGATAGAGTAGCATGGAGAGCTGCATCAAACCAGTCTCAGGACTGAAGACCACAACAACAACAGGGTTGCACACGAGGCAGACAGTTTGGCAAACCTTATCCGTAGTTTTACGTTGCCTTATTGTAAGGTAGGCCCACATTTCTTCTTTTCTAACTTCGAAATAGATTCTCAAATACCAGCCACCGGGGCCAACCAGTATTGTTTTAGATGCTATTTCACATACTATAGCCTACTTTTTCTTGTTCCCAGAGAGCCATAGTTCTGTTAGGAATTCTTTGACTTATTTTGGAACGTTTTGTGGCCTTTGCAGCTTCCTCCAAATTAAGCCATTTAGAGGGTGTCCGGGAAGTAGGGACGAATATTAAAATGCTATAGAACACACAAAATTTTTGAAAATGTATTATATTTTTTACAGACACATTAAATAACTTCTCCCATTTATGTATGAAAAATTATATCCTCCATACGACCCCGCGGCAACGAGCAATGCGTTAATTCAAGTTCTCGATGACGCATTCAGAAGCATATGCTTGGATGCCATAAATAACCCTTTTAATTTCATCCTTCAATTCGTGTATTTGTGTTTGTTCACGTACACATTTGATTTCACAGATCTCCACAACATGGTCACAAGGTGTAAGATGTTCAAATGTTCAAATGTGTGTGAAATCTTATGGGACTTAACTGCTAAGGTCATCAGTCCCTAAGCTTACACACTACTTAACCTAAATTATCCTAAGAACAAACACACACACCCATGCCCGAGGGAAGGCTCGAACCTCCGCCGGGACCAGCCGCACAGTCCATGACTGTAGACCGCTCGGCTAATCCCGCGCGGCAAGGCGTAAGATCGCATGATCTGGAGGACATTCCTGTTTGCCACGCAAAGAGGTAATTTTTGTAGGAAACTTTTGGTTCAGCAGAGCAATCGTTTCGCGGTATGTGTGACATGTCGCACGATCTTATTGAAACCAAAAATCATCATTTTCATCAATTACAGGGAAAAACCAATTATAAAGCATGTTTCGGTAATGGTCGCCGTTCACAGTGACGGCAGCTCCCTAGTCATTTTCGAAAAAGTACGGGCCGATCACTCCTCCTAGCGAGAACCCACACACCACAGCCGTGCGTTGTGGACGCATCTCGTCTTCCACCGTCACTCGCGATTTTCGTTGTCCCAAATTCTGCAGTTCTGCTTACTGACCTACCCACTGAGGTGGAAGTGCGCCTCATCTGAGAAAATTATTCTCTTTGTGAAGTTCTCGTTCTCCGCTTGTCGAGCCAAGACCCATTGAGCAAATCAATGTCTCTTTTCATATTCTGCAGGCTTCAACTGTTGTGTAAGTTGAATCTTGTGCGCAAGCGTTTTCAGATCTTTTCAAAGGATTTAATGCAGTGAACTTGCTGGTAAATTCAATCGTGGAGCTCGTCGGGGAACCGATTTTCTGGGGTTTGCAGTCACATTGTCAGGCACGATAGCAGTGTTTTCTTGTGTTTGATCAGAAGACGGTCGTCCTGTTTTCTTAATGTCTTAAACGGAACCCGTGTTCTTAAAATTCCGAATCAACTTCCGAACTGATGATTCGGCTGGAGCAACATTATGTCTTAGTGTTACATGCAATTCACGAACGGTTGCCGCGGGACTTTCACTGCTTTTGTAATAACTTTTTATCACTTGGCTACGTTGTTCATTTGTCATCTGCTCCATGAAGAAAATGAAGGTCAAACAATAAAGCTCACCACGCAAAAGCTATCAGGCTACTAATGGGAAGGATCAAAGATAACAAACATGAAAAAAATCAAGTCTGCCAACCGTCGTATGAGGAAATGGCACAAAATTCAAATTCGTTTCTACTTCCCGGACACCCGTTACCACTGTTCAGCGCTGCATGAATAGTCGTTCAGTGCGCAGCGAACAGGTCTGCGTTTATTTCTTTGTCTTTGTGGTTTGCTACGAATATGTACCGGATGTGAAGATAAACGCCTACGTAAATACGCGATTTCACGAAACTTCTCTCTCATGGGTATCATTTACATCAGAGCAAGGAATAGGTACGAAGTGCAAACCGTGAGAGTTATAAGGGTGTCCTGTAAACCGCACCTAGTGTAATTTCCACCCAGAAAAGGCCGAGGAAATTTCCACTAATCTCCTCGTCCGATCTCCGCCTGGTAGGTAGACTGTCCGCCCGGCAAATAACAGCCGAGGGCTTTTGCAGCGCGGTACACAGGCCCTACTTTACACTAAGGATGATGGTGATGGTGATGATGTTTGGTTTGTGGGGCGCTCAACTGCGCGGTTATCAGTGCCTATACAAATACCCAACCTTTGCTCAGTTCAGTCTCACCACTTTCATGAATGATGATGAAATGATGAGGATAACACAAACACCCAGTCATCTCGAGGCAGGTGAAAATCCCTGACCCCGCCGAGAATCGAACCCGGGACCCCGTGCTCGGGAAGCGAGAACGCGACCACGAGACCACGAGCTGCGGACTTTACACTAAGGAGACGAAAGTCATGGGTTACCACCCATTATCATGTCAGATCTTCTTTTGCCCGTCGTAATGCAGCAACTCGACGTGGCACGGACTCAACAAGTCGTTGGAAGCCCCATACAGAAATAATGACTCTATAGCCGTCCATAATTGCGAAAGCGTTGCCAGCGCAGGATGTTGTGCACGAACTCCCAATAATGTTCCATAAATGTTCGATGGTGATTCACGTTCGGCGACCTCAGTGACCAAATGGTTCACTCGAATTGCCCAGTATGTTCTTCAAACCAATCGCGAACAACTGTGGCCTGGTGACATATCGCACTGTCGCCCATGAGAACTCCATCGTTGTTTGCGAACATAAAGTTCATAAATGGCTTCAAATGTTCTCCAAGTAGCTGAACATAACCATTTTCTGTCAATGATAGGTTCAGTTAGACCAGAGGACCCAATCAGTTCCATGTGAACACAGCCCACACCATTATGGAGTCACCACAAGCTAGCACAATGCCTTACTGACTACTTGGGTCCATGACTTCGTGGGATCTGCGCCATCCTCGAACCCTATATCAGCTCTTACCAACTGAAATTAGGTCTCATCTGACCAGGCCACGTTTTTTCAGTCGTCTAGGACCCAACCTACACTACTGGCCATTAAAATTGCTACACCGACGTGCTAGAGACGCGAAATTTAACCGACAGGAAGAAGATGCTGTGATATGCAAATGATTAGCTTTTCAGAGCATTCACACAAGGTTGGCGGCGGTGGCGACACATACAACGTGCTGACATGAGGAAAGTTTCCAACCGATTTCTCATACGCAAACAGCAGTTGACCGGCGTTGCCTGGTGAAACGTTGTTGTGATGCCTCGTGTAAGGAGGAGAGATGCGTACCATCACGTTTCCGACTTTGATAAAGGTCGGATTGTAGCCTATCGCGATTGCGGTTTATCGTATAGTGACATTGCTGCTCGCGTTGGTCGAGATCCAATGACTGTAAGCAGAATATGGAATCGGTGGGTTCAGGAGAGTAATACGGAACGCCGTGCTGGATCCCAACGGCCTCGTATCACTAGCAGTCGAGATGACAGGCATCTTATCCGAATGGCTGTAAAGGATCGTGCAGCCACGTCTCGATCCCTGAGTCAGCACATGGGGACGTTTGCAAGACAACAACCATTTGCACGAACAGTTCGACGACGTTTGCAGCAGCATGGACTATCAGCTCGGAGACCATGGCTGCGGTTACCCTTGACGCTGCATCACAGACAGGAGCGCCTGCGATGGTGTACTCAACGACGAACCTGGGTACACGAATGGCAAAACGTCATTTTTTCGAATGAATCCAGGTTCTGTTTACAGCATCATGATGGTCGCATCAGTGTTTGGCGACATCGCGGTGAACGCACATTGGAAGCGTATATTCGTCATCGCCATACTGGCGTATCACCCGGCGTGATGGTATGGGGTGCCATTGGTTACACGTCTCGGTCACCTTTTGTTCGCATTGACGGCACTTTGAACAGTCGACGTTACATTTCAGATGTGTTACGACCCGTGGCTCTACCCTTCATTCGATCTCTGCGAAACCCTACATTTCAGCAGGATAATGCACGACCGCATGTTGCAGGTCCTGTAGTGGGCTTTCTGGATCCAGAAATGTCCAGGCGTATCAAGGCCGTTATTGCGGCCAGAGGTGGTTGTTCTGGGTACTGATTTCTCAGGATCTATGCACCCAAATTGCGTGAAAATGCATTCACATGTCAGTTCTAGTATAATATATTTGCCCAATGAATACCCGTTTATCGTCTGCATTTCTTCTTAGTGTAACAATTTTAATGGCCAGTAGTGTAGATGGTCACGAGTCCAGGAGAGGTGCTGCAGGCGACCTCATGCTGTTAGCAAAGGTACTCAACTCGGCTGTCTGCTGTCATGGCACATTAACACAAAATTTCGTCGCACTGCCTTAGTCCCACATTGGTTTCTCCGATTATCTCACGCAATGTGAGTTGTCTGTTAGCACTGACAAATGTACGCAAACATCGCTGCTCTCTGTCGTTAACTGAAGCTCGTTGGCCACTGTGTTGTCCGTGGTGAGAGGTAACGTCTGAAATTTCGCATTCCGGGCACCCTCTTGACACTGTGGATCTCGGAATATTCAATTCCCTAACGATTTCCGAAGCGGAAGTCCCATGCATCTAGCTCCAATTAACATTCCGCATTCAAAGCCTGTTAATTCGCGTCGTGTGGCCATAATCACGTTGGCCACCTTTTCACGTGAATTACCTGAGCGCAAATGTCAGCTCCGCCAATACACTGCCTTTTATACTTTGTGTACACGTCTTATGAACGCGATACTACTGCCATCTGTAAACGTGCAAACCACTATCCCATGACTTTTGTCACCTCAGTGCATACGTTTTTTCTTAATTGTGATACCTTCGCTATCCACCATGCTGTAATCCACGTGACAACGTTATTTTATATAAAATGAGAAATTTGTCCTCACTGGATTACACTGTGTTTCTCGTTGGCTTATTTATCGCAGATATTATCGTAACTGTGATAGCAACACACTAGGCGCCAACATCATTAATAAAACAGGCTAAACACGACGATACAACCATTCTGACATTTACAAAATCGATGCAGCGAATGTAATATAGCGCACGTTGGACAGACAGGAATACTATGGAAACGAGGTATAGAGAACACATGCTCGTAAACAAAAGCGAAAATATCCTTTCAGTCATCGGCACGCACCTCAGAGTATTTAAACACTCCACTGATGATATACGGAAAAATTTCACGACTTTACATGTGTCTACAAAGGCCAATTAATTGACATTTTAGAAGAAATGCAAATCTACATTCACTCGAGTAAGCATTTAGAACAAACGTTAAATGAACAAAGAGAATTGTGCAGTGTGAATTTATTAAACCATGTGTTACTTCTACAGTTGAATATTTTTATGAGTGTGCTGGTCCGTTGTTTGCATCAGTTGTCGTTATTCACAGCGTCAATAACACCGATGTTCACTTTTGGAGAGATTATGTTGGAGGTATGTGTGTGTCAAATTAGCGTAGGTTTTAGCAAGTGTAGTAGGCAATTGATGCCATTCTTAGAAAGATATGTGAGAGGATCATGTGAATGGTAATGAGAAATAAAGCGTGGTTGGAGTGCGATGAGAATAAAAACAGAAATTTCGATAAGATGGTTCAGAAATAAAATAGGAAGGTGGACAAGTTCAGCGACGAACTGATCAATTTTCGTATGGAACATTCAAGTAGAAGCGGTGACAGTAAGGGCAAAGCAGCAGCAGATTTTGAAGAACTGAATGGTGCGTTTGATGACAGTGAAGATGAACGAGGAACTGATTCCAGATTGTTGATGTTGTAGTCACAATCAGAAATGCTTCAGCAAGGAATTGTGTTAGGTTGATTTCGATACTGAGGCACCGCGATGTAATGAGTTAACGTGCGTTCATACCAAACGTAGAGACAGGGAAGAAAACGCAGATCGATGCAGTCTTAGACTTTTTAAAGCAGGCAGAAAAGAGGAATCAGAGAGAAAATGAGGAATTTTTAGAGCAGGAAGAAAAGAGGATGCAAAAGGGAGAAAAGATAAGTGGAAAGAAAATAAGGAAAGAAAGGAAAAAAATTAGAGAAAACCATTGTCGAGATCAAAGACAAGATGATGGTAATTAAGAAGATAGAAACTGAGTCAAAACATATAGCAATCGACGTGAAGAACGATGCAGGAGTAGTTAGAATCGAAGCATTAGGAACAAGAAAACAGGTGCTATTAGCAAAGAAACAAGCAAGGCAGCCCACTAACTGTCAACGGTAGGAGTCTGTCCTGTTAGTGTACCAACTGTCAAGTGGAGCCTGGTACACACCAAATTAAATTTTTTGTATTTGAGAGGCTGTATCACATCGTTAATGCGCAGGACTAAGAGTTCCAGGGAGCAGGGGATGTGAGGATGATAATTACTAAAAAGCATGTCTGCCATTTTTACCATCAATATACTGAACCAGGAGATCTCTCTAAAGAAACTCAGGATATTGTGACCATGGTAATCCAGCCCTACACAAACCATGGGTAAATGTCATTTGAAGGTATGTGACTCTAATTTGATAATTACGATTTTTTATCTAAGTCAATACAATGGTGTGACTAGAATCACAAGTAATATATTCACAGAGGTTTAATATAAATTAGTAATTTTTGTCATGATGTACAGCTGGTTGTGTGAGGAAATGTTCATGAGTTTTGCAGCTGATATCCGAGCATGTACAGCACGATAGGAAATATTCAATTCACGATAGACTTGAGTAGTCTCGTAGAGTATCTGGGGCATGTACTGTAATTTCGTATAGTCATATCTTCTATTTCTGTTATTTAGTTATGTGTTGGATTAACCAAGATTTAGAGTATTGGTGATGAGAATACTTACGCTTGGTACTTAAGAAGTGATGGTAAATATGCAGGTGAAGTATTTTTAATTGCATTTGTTTGTCCTGTTGCATGGCTTATAATGGGGTTGGGTAGGTTAGAATATGGACACTACACAATGAACATACCTTAAAATGTCTCACTTCACATACATTATGGCAGATTCCATACTTGTGGACCACTGAACGAGTCTAAATAGTTTATCAGCTTTTATATAAATGTGCATTGTTTTTGTATTGTTGTATTCAGTGTTTTTTGCTTTATATCTTATGAAAAATTGTTTTATAGCAGTCTCTGATATGGCATGTATGAGATATGCGTAGACTTGGACCCATCGGGTTACATCAAGGCCATGAGGCACAGCTAGTCAGTCTGGGGCAGACAGGAAGGCATTTAGGCAGCTGAGCAATGGGGGCCCAAGGCAACCCAGTTGATGGTGATCTGCTGCTTATCCACATTCTGGGTGGCCGATGGCGAGCTACAGTGCAGGGGGACTCACAAGGTATGTGACGCTGCCTACCTCAGGTGTCCCAAGGAGGGAGAACCTGGATCTTGGAGAATATCCCAGTGTGACAACCAACCATTGGCAAAAACCAGATGGTGCAGACAGCCTGGCACCTGGGACAGCATGACCACAGAGCACTTCAACATCTAGATGCTTCCTAAGAGGCTTAACATCTCTTTGACCAGGTTGTACCTAGACCCACTACAGGGATGTTGTTCTGTAGTGACATCCCACATGCCACATTCATACCTTCTTACCAATTGAGTTCTTGTGACTCATCCATTCAGTCAGAATGTAGCCAGACGCATTTCAGTGCTAGGAAATAACCTACAAAATACATCTATTACTTCCCACCTTACGATAATATCCACCTCATATCGACCATGAAAACAGAGCTGATCAGGACCAAGAAATTCTCAAATTGCACTTAGATAGCTAAACATGCCTGTTGTGCTACTCCACTTTCCTGCATACACTTTGCTCAACATGCAGCCATGAATCTCTCCAGGGTGTTGCGCTGCCAGTATGTCAACAAGAGCCAATCAGTAAAATCCATGCAGCCATTGACAAGAAGGAAGTATATCCAGTGTTGTCCAAAGCTGTCCAGTGCCCAGAGACAGTTCCTTACCACCTTTGTGCCCAACAATTCCAGTTCCACTTTACTAATTCATTTAGGTAAAAGTGACACCCAAAGTGAGACAGGGGAGTGCTCATTGTGAAGTAATGTGATGCTTTCATAGTGCTATCGTTAGTAGGTACTGACGATTTCAATTTGGTTGTGCTATTCCTTACATGCCATGACTATAATGTTTCATGCTTAACTTGTTGACAATCGTTCGTACTAATTTTGTGTTCTGTCTTGTAACATGTTCTTTATTACAGTTTACACTACTCTTAGACTTGTATTTATGATGTCCACATCCGACATAAGATACCTCTGCATTCATTTCGTTCACCATAAACCTGCAGTCATGACACTGTTGTAGTTTGTTTTCACCCACAAATAATAATTATGGATAAAAGTTTGCTTAAACACTCATTTCATTGCTTGCGATTGTCATTGCACAGTTCAGATGATTTATTCTATGGCACAATTTACAGCTACTCATGCCTTTAATATAATTGTTTGGTTGCATTTATTTATATATTCAAGTTCATGATTCGTCCAAACACTAATTTACAGCTTGTACATCTGTCCACTTCAGTATGTTGTTTATGTATGTCACATTTCACACGTTTCTCATATAATTGTTTGTTTGTTTTCAGTTGTATGTTCATTTTTAGCCTGCATCCACGGTCTGCATACACAGTTTATACTTGCGCATTTGACCACTTTGGTTTATTGATTACACATGCCACATTTTACTTGTCACACTCATGTCTCAGTGGATTTGCCATGTGTGTATGAGTGCTGGTGAGAATGTAATTATCGAACATTTGGAAATTCGATCAATTTAATTTCTTTTGTACTTCTTATGTTTGCAGTCAGGGATACAATATTTTGTGGAGGTACAGACGTTCCTTACTATCTTTTATGAACTGATCAGAAAATTTCTACTATATGCTCGGTAAAGGAGTTAGGATGTTGTCACGCTGGGTATGTTCCATCTATGTTTTATTGTTTGACTGTGTATCTGAAACGCATTCAGAGACCATCTAGTCTTATATGTAAAAATGTCAGCAACACACAGCATGGCGTTCAGCCTCTGTTCAACAGTAAAGTATATCTGTGAATATCTGTTGGGTTCCCTGAGAATGTTTGTGTTTTGGATCATTATGTTTCATTTGTTTCATTTCTGTCTTGATGTTGGAAAAGTTGACCTAAATTCTTTTCCATTCTTTATTCTGATTAACTACCGTAATACTAAATATGAAATTCAAATTTTTTGATTGTCCATGTCGCACTACCATGATTTACGTGCAGCATTTCCCGCGCAAAAATTTCCTGCCAATAGAGGGTTGTCAAAGGCGGCAAGACCTTTGTACTCGCCTTTCTTTCACTTTATTTATCCAGTTCATGCAGACAAAGGCAATCAGAACATTTATTTTGGCTTAGGATGACTGATAAGATGTTTATTAAAGAGAGTTGACAGTGGTTGTGTACTAAGTTCATTGGTTCCATATAACTTCTTTATGACCTCATTCACCACTAATTTCCACAGTAACGGGAACAAGACTCCAACATGTGTACTCCCTCTAGTGTTGTTGATCACCATTTTCACATTTTGGTGGCTTCTACATTTCGCCTGTTCAACATGGTCTTAATCCACCTACATATAGTGGTTTGATGCCATGCATTTCCACGGCTTGAATACGAAGATTGTGTTGCTGAAAGTTTCCAGGAAGACACAGAGCGCCATTTCCTGAATGTGCAGTTCTTTTTCTACCTTCTCAATAAGCTTGTGAAGTCTTGTTTCGCGTGATTTGCTGGTTGATACGTTAGTTTTCATGTTGAGGAACCTCAGTTTATCTCCTTTCGCTAAAGTGCACTCTAACTAGTTTTTCTAATATCTTTACATGTAAGGAGGATAGAGTGATTGGTCTCGTCTCCGTAGACTTTGTGTGATCAGTTCTCCCTGGCTTCGGAATGTAAACAACTTTCACTGTCCTTCAAGTTATAGTAACGACTCCTGCAACTATACTGACTCTGAACAGTCTGCATAGGAGTAATCTCTCTACTCCTTGTTACAACAGATCTGGAGAGATACAGTCCAGATATGGTGACTTGAATGGTTGACATGTTCTCACAGACCACTGGATTTTCTTGAAATCCACAGATTCATTGATAGATTCCCAAATCTCCCGTTTGGTCGCTGTAAAGCAGTACGTCACAAGGACTGAATTTTGGTCTCAATCATCTGCCAGAGTGTATTGGGGGAAGTGAGTATTGAGGAGCACTTCCAGCTTCTCATGCTCAAACATATTATACTCACCATCTTTCCTCCTTCGTGTCCCTTCTAGATTGTTGGTATTCTAATGAATATTTTGTGGAATCTGGCTCTGGGAGCTATATCTTCCACATCCTCCAAGTATACATTCCAGGATGATTGTTTTGCTTGCTTAGCGGCAAGATTGTGTTTGGCAACTACCTCTCGATATTTTGCCCATTGTTCTTTCCCTCTTGCAAAGTTAAACGCTCTTCTTACCTGCTGTCTTTGAAATTCCAGATTGTTGTTCCACCAAAGTACATTCCAGTTTGTGCACTTCTTCTAAAAATGACGTCTTATGGTAGCCGTTACTCCATCTGCCGTTTCCTTTTAAATCTGCTGGATTCCTTATAGAAGTTTTAACTTCAGATAGTGCTGCCACCACCACCCTTGGGCTCACTATGTAACACGTGTTAGTCTTAATCCCTGTCACTCTGGATCTTGTGATACGGGGGCTCCCCATAAAGCTAGTGATCACAAATCTTTTATCCAAGTGGAAACGTTATCAAGGTAGAGCTGTTCAAATTAATTATTAGTCCGGAATGGTCGTAACAATTAGATTGTGGAGGATGTTAACGGAAGTGCAATAATGTAGGTGAAATCAAAATTGTTGAATGAAAAACTATGGTCCGCATTAGTATTATTATATTCGATGAAATGGTACCAACTTTACGATGTCTCCACGAGCGCCACATGCACTTGGATGAAAAACAATCTCAAAGGACAAGGACTCATATAGACTTAATAATCAAGAGAAACAGCTACAAGTTAACACTGAGTCGTAACTAGTGGAGGAAAGGCAGTATTGTGGTTTTGAACATCACGAAAGATGATCTCGCAAGTCTAAATTCATTAAATGAGTGGGCATTTAGCTCTGTCACAATAAGAAAAGAAAGAAAGAAGATTAACACTACTCGATTAGGCTCGGTTCCCTGCTTTATCCATATTAAAGTTAATGTCGTCTCACGTTATCTAGTCTCAAACCTGCTTATCTGACTTCCCGAGTTCAGAGAAGGCGCAGTCAGACCCAGAAAGCTCTGCTGCCTGCATTCTTACGTCTCAGGCTAGACTAAAAACCAGCTTTAGCTAGCAACTGCTCGAGCGACCTCTGCTGCTGGCCATTTCTACAAGGACTACAGTGGGTCTACACCTTTGCTGACTCACCAGTACCATTATTTCTACAAGGACTGCAGTGGGTCTGCACCTCTGGTGGCCCACCAATACCGTAATCTCTACCAGGACTACAGTGGGTCTGCTCTGTGATGACCTACCTACCAATACTCTTCAAAATTTCGACTGACTCTGTTGTGGGTTTGCTCTGTTGTGGACCAATACCTGTCTGCATGTCAAGAGTCAGCACTGTCTTTCCGTTGGAAGGACAACACTACTTCTTCAAGACTGCATGGAAATCCACTACTTCCGTGTGCATTTTCTTTTACTGCTCAGACTTTGAGAAAAACACTACAATGTTACTGCGATGAATGATCAGGACTGTCTTTATGGACTGTGAGAAAATTTTAGCTTTTGACCAACATTGTATCAATAAGTGGGTGCATTTGATATCTTTGTTATTGTAATTATGAAAAATTTTATCAAATCATTATTGGCCACTGCCCAAAACAATTTGTAAAATTTTTTGTGGGGAGCGTGGGGGCTATGTAAGTAGGCTGTTTAGGTTTTTGTATTGGTAACGCCACCTCTGTATGAAAATCACTGGCTGTGCTGTGTGCAGTCTGTGGCTGGTTGACATTGTTGTAATACTCGCCATTGTAGCATTGGGCAGCTGGATGTGAACAGCGTGTAGCGTTGCGCAGTTGGAGGTGAGCCGCCAGCTGTGGTGGATGTGGGGAGAGAAATGGCGGAGTTTTGAAATTTGTAAGACTGGATGTCATGAACTGCTATATACATTATGACTTTTGAACACTATTGAGGTAAATACATTGTTTATTCTCTATCAAAATCTTTCATTTGCTAACTATGCCTATTAGTAGTTAGTGCCTTCAGTAGTTTGAATCTCTTATTCAGCTGGCAGTAGTGGCGCTCGCTGTATTGGAGTAGTTCGAGTAACGAAGATTTTTGGTGAGGTAAGTGATTTGTGAACGGTATAGGTTAATGTTAGTCAGGGCCATTCTTTTGTAGGGATTTTTGAAAGTCAGATTGCGTTGCGCTAAAAATATTGTGTGGCACTTTAGTGAATGTTTGAGTACGTTCAGCTTTGCTCAGCTGTTTGAAAAGCAAATAATGTAAGAGGTTTATCAGCACAGTAATTCAGAAATTTTTCTAAGGGGACGTTTCAAGCTAAAGTTAATATCCTAGCTCCCCCCCCCCCCCTCCCCGTCAGCAATGTTTCGTTTTTGCGTCTAAGAGAAGGGTTGGACTGCCGGTGCAACCGGGCACAAACAAAATCGTCATCTTCTGCCACCGGTGAGAGACCCATCGACTCCCCACGCCGTTTCTGAGGTCGGCTCATGACACCAAGCTGCATACCTACTTGGCGTCGCTCTGGCTCGGCAGAGATGGGGCCCCTCCACGCCCGCATGAACGTGGTGACCAAACCAAAAGTTCTACTGTCACCTCCGTAAACATGTTAGTGGTCTAGTAAGTGGATCACAGGATGCTGGGCTGTGATGTTATCCGTGCGTCTGGGTAAGACTACGCATTAACACGGTCCATCAGGTGATAGATAGCGGACGAAACGCGAGTGAAGGTAGCGATATTAAGAGCAGAGGGAAAAAAGTGCCATGGCTCGTGCCGTGGGAAAAGAACCTCTGCGACAGTGGGATGGGTAGTAAGAGCAGTAGTGGCTTACTAGCTGCGATAGTTCATGCAAGGTTGGATTTGTTAGTATGGGTATCATGCATCATTACTGTGGCAAGCGATGGCGATGTATCCCAGTTGCTGCAGCCGCTACATTCCTGGAACGATCAAGATCGTTGTACAGTAGTGGGAGATCGGCCATAGATCATCTCACTGTGTGGGGGATGTGTGGAGCTTGTCTGCATACAGTGTACGGTACGGCTTCCCTGCGTGGTGCCAGTTATTCGGCAGTGTATTCTAGCTGGATATCCAGTAATGGCGTCTGATTAACAGGGGCTCACCTGTAGCGTTATGTTTGCGTATGCTTGGCCATAGATGTTAGGTCCTTACAAGTGTGTCTTTTGGTCTTTTATGTTTCCATCTATGGTTGTGGTCGTAGTTTCCCAGATTCAGAATAAACGGGTTCTGCGAATGTCTGGAGTTTCTGTATAGTCTTGTGGTGAGTTTGTGGATTACCTCCGTGAGAGTCTCAAGTCGGTATTCCCGGTGAAGGTCCCGATGCGTGTGTATCGTGGAGCATTACTTATGATTTTGAGTACTTTGTTTTGTATGAGCTGCAGACGGCGCAGGCGTTTAGGCGCAGCGTATCCCCAAACAGGAGCTGCATACGTCATCAGAGGTCGGATAAGTGTCATGTACATGGACCTCGACACCCTTCTGTTCAGTGTGCTACGCCTGTTGAGCATAGGGTAGAGCTGTTTGAGCCTCGCGCTAGCTCGGTTGGTCATGTGTTGTATGTGGTCCCCCCAGAGTAATTTCCGGTCCAGCCAGACACCGAGGTATTTGACTTTCTCACGGAAACGTATTGGGCGTGCATGTAGAGTTATTGGTCTGCAGTATCGGTGTTTGCGCAGTTGCTTCGGTCTTCTAGTGAACAGAACGGCTTCGCACTTGTCGACGTTTACTCTAACACGCCATTTCTCCAACCAAGGCTCAGCCACTCTGAGTGCAGTCTGTAGGCGTGACGTAATGTTTGATGGTTTCCAGTCTTGCGCGAGGATGGCTGTATCATCCGCGTAGATTGCCATCGTTGTGTTGTGTGTGGTTGGGAGATCGTTTATGTAGAGGTTAAACAGTAGGGGCCCTAGGATGCTATCCCTGGGGTACTCCCGCGTGTATACCGTGTCGTGTTGATTGTTTTTCCTGCACGTCAGCGTTGAAAATCCTGTCTGTGAGGTATGAGTGTATTAGACGCACCAGCCCGTCGGGGAATCCCGCGTCGCTGAGTTTGCGAATGAGGCCGTTGCGCCATAGACGGTCGAAAGCCTTTTTGATGTCCAGGAACACCGCCCCTGTAGCTTTGTTTATGTTGAAGCCATATGTTATATGTTCAACGACCCGTAGGAGTTGTTGTGGTGTGGAGTGGTGATTCCTGAAGCCGAATTGCTCCGGTCTCAGGATGTAATTTGTTATGCAGTGCCTAGTGATGCGTTTGAGAATCACCTTCTCAACAATCTTACTGAGCGAGCTCAGAAGGCTGATGGGTCCGTAATTTTGTGGAAGGCTGTGGTCTTTCCCCGGCTTCCTGAACATCAGGACGTTGGCCGTCTTCCAAAAGGCGGGGAAGTGTTGGTGTTTTAGTATGGCATTCGTTATGTGAGTTAGGTACTCAGTTGCTTTGTCCGTGAACTCCTGGAGGAAACGGTTTTGAATGCCATCATGACCAGGGGCTTTCCTAGCAGCGGAATGCATTATAGCCCGGGAGACTTCGGCTGTGCTAGCATGTCGAATGTCGTCGCGCGATGGTTGGGCTAGAATGCGTGTAACCTCTTGGTCAGTAACAAGTGTGAACACTGGATCTGATGGTGCCAGGTTCGGTGTGAATGACGCTGCGAGTGTGCGGGCCATTAGTTCTGCTTTCTCGTCCGCTGAGTATGCAGGTCCGTCAGACCCTTGAAGCGTTGGGGTGTATATTTTTTCCCTGGTGAAGTGTCGGGGTAGTTGCCACACGCCAGGTCGTGCGGTGTCCAGCCCTTCGAGTTTTTGGTTCCACTGTTGTGTTCTATGTGTTTGTTATCGTAGCCCTGTAGCCTGTTAATGTGCCGTTTGAAGTACTGACGCCTGGTGCTTGCCATTGTCTCCTGAGGTGATTCCTCATTGAGATTAGGCCCAGGATTTCCTGGGGCAGGGCCACACTGTGTTGTTGTGAGGTGCGATCAGGTATGGTGCCTGCCATTGCGTCCTGGACAGCGTTAGTGAGGGTTTCTACTGCCTCGTCAATTTGTGCTGTTTCATTAATTTCGTGTATGGATGGGATGTGGCTATCGAGCGTTTCCTTGAACAACGTCCAATTCGCACGCCCGTAGTCCAACATCCTGCTTTGTTCCATGTGCTGCAATGTTTCCTCAATGTATAGTATTACAGGTTGGTGGTTTGAGGGCAGATCGTTTTCAACGGCAACGTTGAGTGTCGATGTAATGCCCTTGATGAGGGCCATGTCTATCACGTCTGTCCTGTGTCCCCTCTGATAGGGAATGTGCGTCGGTTCAGTCGGCGCTAGGTATGTCCGACGGAGACTCACGTACCAACTCGTCTTGTACAACAGAGCCAAGTGAACCGAACCCTGGCCGGGAAGTTACTCTCCAGAATGACACACACACTAGCGGAATATTAACTGCACGATAAAATTATGAAAAGAAATTACTGACGAGCACTAAATCTGAACCTCGTAGCCACTTACTTATTGATAGAGAAACAAAACTCAGTCTAAAAAGGGAACTAAGTTTCATAAATTCGAGTTTGTTTTATATCAGTATGGAATGAAAATGAGAAGGGAAGGCCCAGACCGGACCAATTCCTCACAATAACCGTAAGTTTAGGTCTTTCTGATATGAACCCTAGACTATCTACCTAGCATTCTCATAGGCCATGTATGCTCTGTATTACACCCTTTTCCACCCTAAATTTAACACATAGTCAGATAAGGATCGTTCCAATTTCACGTGCCATTGTTTATCATAACCATCCATAAGGCGGTTCCAGCGTTATGTCAATTACTTCTTCTCTTACACTACCCCTGAAGATAGGTTCCTTACCCTCTACCCAAGTTTCTCTCTGATAGATATACTGTGCTACGGGTGTCACTACTTCCTCACACCAGGTGTCACCGGCATCACTACTAAGAAGCATTTGTTCGTTCAGCTGTGGACAGCTGTCTATCTGTCTCCTCATTTCATGAGATGGAAGAACACTGTCCTCATACGAAAGCTATCTTCTTCTTTTTCTGGTCTCTTTCTCTCGCATCGGCCTAAGATAGGAATGATTATTAACGGATCTGGCATGGTTAGGTTAAGTGTGCCCGGATGCCCTTTCTCTCGCCACCCCATTGCCTCCTGGGACGGAATACCTATACTCCAAGGTCTGCATGTTGTGTTATTCATGTGGGAATGAACAAAAGTTTTTCTAAATGTTTGAGAATTATTCAGCTAGTGGAAAACTGCCTAAAAGCCACGTCCAGGCTGGCCAGCACACCGACTCTCGTTGTTAATCCACCGGCGGATTCGATCGGGGGTAGGCGCAACTCCCCATCCTGGAAGCGGCGTTTTAACGCACACGGCTCTCCGGGCGGGACCTTAGAAGGATGTTACCTGTATGCCAAGGCCAATACAAATTCCTTCGTGCTGCCTTTATTACGCTGTTTCATTCTGATGGTCGCTAAGTCCCTAGATCAGAAGGTATCGACATGAATGAGATTCTGCTTTTAACATAAATGCATGCTCTGCGGTTTTTAGATTCCTCGCGTAAATCAACTTACCTCCAGTTCCCCCAACCCTCGATACGCCTCCTTTATGGATAAGGGCCATGTCTACTTTCTGTCTTCCCAGAAGATGATTCAGGGAGGCGGTTGCCCCATCACTGTGTTGCTGGTTTGTTTGCAACACTTTCTGCAGCCAGCTCGCCGCCATTGTATCCTTTGATGTCTTTGAACTCTCTGACAGTCACCTACTAAAACTCTAAGTACGGATTTATGTCTTACTCTCGCATTGCCTTCAGGGACTTATCTCTGACTTCCACCACAAGAGTTTGGCCACCTGTTCCAACTTAATGGTTAACGATTTTTCAGTACTCTGTCGCTACTTTGTGGCTCTGAACCCACACTTTCTCTAACATGGTCTCTGGGCAACGTCCTTAAGTAATTTCGATAACCAGATTGATATTTTTGCGATTTTGAATAGTTCCCCTACTGTCTTGACCAGAAGCTTAGTCCGGTCCCATGGAGATAACTTGGAAACCATCTGCTTCAGCCAGTCCACTGTCTTCACCCTCTCATAGACAAAGATGAGAGCATTCATATCGAGATAAACCCTTATGAATTTGGTGCCTTGACTTGTGTCCTCCCCAATGTTTTCAGAGGAAGTCATTTGGACTAGCTCCAAGGTGATGTTAACAAGAGGGCAGCCTTGCTGGAAAATAGCCATTCTAAAAATAGGGACTGCAGTACTATAGGTCTGATACTCCATTTCCTCTCTCAGTTTTTTTATGCATTTCTCCTGTCAACAGTGTTAACAGACTCCTACCTCGTTTCCTTTCTATCTGTCTCGGATGTAAAAGGTGCGTGTTTACCCTCCTCACTTTAAGACAGCCTTTACTTGGGGGTGTTAGGTTCAAGACCTTTTAGTTTCCTCCATTTATTGTTGGGGTGCCATTCCTTTCTGTCATTTTCTCTTTGTTCTTTAAATAGTTCGCGTCCTCTGCACCCCAGAAAAAGCCTTAATATTGACCTGGTCCAATTTCTCATTAAATTTTTTTCCATTCCTGGAACAGGTCCCTCCACCAACGCAATTGTGGGAACAGCTTCCGTTGGATCAGTGCTCGATGCCTGGGTGTTTGAGGTATTTTGAAAACCAAGTCCCTCAGTTTTTTATTTACTTTTTGTGCTCTCTATTTTGGTTCAACGAGAATTGAGGATATATATCGGTCCACACCAGCGGAGCCCCACACTCGTGTAACGATAATTACGATGGGAGGTCGCCCGGAATCCCGGAGCTCCATCCATGATTCATTATCCCTAGCTTCATGCACCCCTCACAACGAATTGCATAACACCTTGGGTTGGGCACGTGCTGTCCCACTTGTCCCATCTGATACTCATTTTCATTTGAATCGGATGTCCAAGAGGTAGTATTTATCTCCCTCACCTCTGAGAGGATCTGCTTTTACCTGGGGTCATACTTTCCAGACCAACATAGAGCACTCATGAGAGATAAGCATAAGTTTTTTGGCAATAGACTTCTCAGCAATGTTATGTACATCTATAGTATTTACAATAACTAAAATATTCTATTGAATCTGAGAACTTGCATTCTCATATTGTTTTTAGGGTTCTATAGCTCAGTCGGTAAAATGGAACAGTTATAGGATGGTTTTGTTGTCCGTCCGTCTGTTCCGTGGCACTGTTAAAAATCTAAGTTTCTAAGTCATTGCCACCAAAAGTTACGACCTTTTATGCCAAATGTTTTGATACTCGTAAACTCACTCCTCAGAATCTGTACGGTATCTCCAGTCAGCTTTGAATCGTGAAATTTGGAAAGAAGCAAGGTTTCAAAGTTCAGGTAAATGAAATAATCCGAAAACTGTTAATTTGTAATTGTACCACATAAAAATATTTTTTTGCCATCTGTTATCTGTCTGTAAGTCTGTCTGTCTCCTGAGATCCCTTTCCTCAGGAACGGGCAGAGCTATCGAGTTGAAATTTATGTCAAATACGGTCTCTTGGCGGTGGAAATAATTTAAAATTCCAAGCTAATGCAGTCAAAAGTATGGCCATATGTGTCAGCTAATTTGATCGTGACATACTAATCCTTCAAAACTCACACATAAAGTATATATATAAATGTCGAGTGTGGTGGTCTTACGGTGAAGCATGGACATCGAGTGATCACAGTATCGAATATGGATAGGATTCTAAGTTTTTCAATCTTTCTTTTAACCTGGCCATTGCCTCTTAACGATGTGTGGAATCGCCAGAAGCAGCACGTGGTTCGGATTACATATTAAGCTGCTGGTTCTGAAAATTCCCTTAATAAACTGTTTTCGTTTTATTTTAAATTCGTACTGGTTTGATTGCTTGATTGTAACGATGCTGTTGTTTAGTTTTGAGTGTCTTTGTGCATTTCCAACTGCGAGAGAAACCAAATATTACTGCCTGCGAGAATACAACATGAATTTGTCCCTGTTTTAAAATCTTTCTAAAACATGCAAACTGATTAACTATCTTAAATTATGGTTTTAATTTCAGATTTATTGGACTGAATACTGCTGAATCTTGCTTATCTGACTCTTCAGGGCATCGCAGAGCCTGGAAGGTGCAGGACTTCCACCAATACTTTGGTGTTCAAGATGTTACAAATATGGTTCAATTTACAGATATAAGATACATTAAAGATACCGGAAAGCCACTCAATATTTCCACACTGAAATGAGTATCTTTATTGGCGATTCAGTTCTGATGTCTTGTCTAGGATAGCCAAGGATTAAAATGTACTGGGCGAAAACCAGCTGTATCCCAGTAATAGCTGGTAGAATTACCAGAGGCAGGTATTTCACGATTAGAAATAATTGAAAAGTTGTAAATGATAATACTATCCCTGACATGAGGAAGAAGAATAAGTCGTGGAAAGCTAGTCCAATTACGAAAAGGGTACAGGAAGGACGTCTGAAATCGCCAAGGAGCACTACTGCAGTCATTGATGAACAAGTTATACCATTTACTGGTGTATGTGGTACGAAATGTTTGTTAAAAATGTTATACTTTCTCTTCCTTCTCGACTAGTACTTAATTTTGTAGTGTGTGAAGAAAAGGGAACATTTCCAGGAGGTAGTGAGAAACGTAAGAGCGTATGTGTTGGAGATCTGCTGTCCTAAGACTGTGTGCATCTCTTTCGGAGGGAACTCATGTGTTTTTTGACCGATTTTTCACAACGGTGGCCTTTTTGGAAACACTTGCAGATAAAATATAGCCACAGGAAGAATAATGAAATCAAGGATTCCAGAAAGTGTGCATCTGCTGGATGATAAATCTGTGAGTAGGCTTGGAAGAGGGTCATCACATCAATCAGTACGTCACGATAGTGCAATATGTATTGCCAAATGGTTTGACCAAAAACCAGTTTTGCTTTCTGCTACCAAATCGGGAGTACATTTAGAGGACATATGTCGAATATTGTCAAAAAAAGATAAATAGCCCATAGCTGATGCCACGTCCATGAATAAATGCTGAATATAATAAGGACAAGGGGACAACCGATTTGATAGAATTATCAGTTGTTATAGAGTTTTTAGCAGGACCAGAAAATCGACAGTAAGACCAATTTTCTGCTTCTTAAATCTTGCAGTTTGCGAGTAGGTGCAGTCAGTACAGATTGGGAAGAGCAAAGGAAGGACATAATGCAATCCTTAGATCTTAAAGTTAGTATTGCAGAGTATTTTTTCTAAGAAGCAAATACAACCAAAGAACTCTCAGATAGTGAGAATGTTGTGCCTGATAAAAAAAAAAAATGAGCCAGTGTCTCCTGGTAGCAATTATCAGTTGTTATAGAGTTTTTAGCAGGACCAGAAAATCGACAGTAAGACCAATTTTCTGCTTCTTAAATCTTGCAGTTTGCGAGTAGGTGCAGTCAGTACAGATTGGGAAGAGCAAAGGAAGGACATAATGCAATCCTTAGATCTTAAAGTTAGTATTGCAGAGTATTTTTTCTAAGAAGCAAATACAACCAAAGAACTCTCAGATAGTGAGAATGTTGTGCCTGATAAAAAAAAAAGAGCCAGTGTCTCCTGGTAGCCCTGGTCAGAAAAAGATGCATTTACTAGTAATGATGACTATCAGAACGGTGTAAGATGCAAAAACATCGGTTGTATGACAAAAAAAGTAATATGTCATTCTTGCATGGAGTATTTTTGCCTTTCAGCAGAAAACAATTGTTTTTCAAGATATCATGCAAAATGACTTTTGTTTGTATCTAGGTTAGGTAGATCCGTTCAGGATTTCTCTTCTGTCATGAGTCGTTTGTGTTTCAGTCTACTTCAAACAAATGTACTCTTTTACGTCGAAAATTTCTGTACTGAAGTAGAGTTCAATTGGTTCTGTGTAAATGTTTATATTTATCACTATGATCTTTTTATTATTCCACCAAGTTTGTATTTTTCACATGATTTTCAATAAAAGAGAAAAGATAGAAACAATCTGTGGGCTTTTTTCCCTCTACAGTTACCTAACTTGCATGAGATATGCAGCAGAAGAACGGTTACAAAAATAACATGTAAGTAATTGTTTGTAGGCATAACTACCCATCGTTCATTCAAAAGGACATGCCTGGTGAAAAATACAATTTTTTATTTGAAATAGCACAATTTATGCCATGTTAATATAATATTTCTAATAATTAGCAAATTTTCTGCATGAAGTTCGCCATGCCTTATGAACGCACCAGTCGCCGAAGCGGCGTCCAACAGAAGAACATGCGCCAGGCGATTGAGCCGCACGAAATTATTATTATTATTACCTACACCGAAGAGCCAAAGGAATTGGTACACCTGACTAATACGAGGGCTATCCACAAAGTACATTACGTTTTCGTTTGTGTCCGTTAGGGGCGGGGCTAGCTCGGCCATCTTGGTGTCATGGCATTCCGCCGCTCAGTCGGCATCCTGCCGTGCTAGTGAGAGGTTTGTGCTGTACTCCGTTAAGTTCCTGTGACAGTTTAAAATGTCAGCGTTAATCGAAAATGCCGCGAAGTGTGAAGTGCCTGCTGTAATAAGGTTTCTGACTGCAAAAAACTGTACACCGATAGAAATCTATCGGCAGCTTTGTGAAGTGTATGGGGACAACATAATCACTGAAGGTGGAGTGCGTCAATGGGTCATAAAATTTAAAAATGGCCGAACTAACGTTCACGACGAAGAGCGAAGTGGGAGACCCAGCATAGTGACTGCCGAACTTGTCGAAAAAGTCGATGCCGCGGTCCGTGAAAACCGTAATTTCACAATAACGGAACTCTCTATGAGTTTTCCACAAATTTCACAAGTTTGTTGCACGAAATCATTACCGAAAAGCTTGGTTACCACAAGTTTTGTGCAAGATGGATACCAAAAATCTTGGCAGAGATTCACAAAAATCAGCGAATGGCTGCAGCGTTAACGTTTTTGGACGCTTACGAGAAAGATGGCGACTCATTAGTCGATCGCATCGTTATTGGTGACGAACCATGGGTTAAGCATGTGAACTGCGAGACAAAATTGCAGTCAATGCAGTGAGGGCACACAAATTCCCCCCAAAATCCCAAGAAATGCATGCAGACAATGTCGGCAAGGAAGGTGATGGCGTCTGTCTTTTGGAACAGAAAAGGTGTGATTTTTGTGGATTTCCTGGAAAGAGACACTACAATAAACTCTCAAAGGTATTGCCAAACTCTACACAACCTCAGAAGAGCAATACAAGACAAGCGCAGGGGAAAGTTGGGCTCAAAGATCTTGCTGATTCACGACAACACCCGGGCCCACACGGCAAATGCCACTCGTGAAGTTCTCGAATCTTTTAAGTGGGAGTTGTTTCCTCATCCGCCGTACAGTCCCGACCTGGCACCGAGCGACTTCCACTTATTCCCAGCAATGAAGAAGTGGTTGGCTATGCAGCGTTTTGATGACGACGCACAGCTTCAAGAAGAGGTAACCACGTGGTTGAAGGCGCACTCGGCCGAATTTTACGACGAAGGAATTTCCAAGCTCGTCCATCGCTACGATAAGTGCCTTAATTTAAATGGCAACTATGTAGAAAAGTAGTATTTAAGTGTGGCTTTCATCTGCATATAATAAAAAAAAATTCCAGTACTTCATTTATTTTTAATTCCAAAACGTAATGTACTTTGTGGATAGCCCTCGTATCATGTAGGGTCCCCACGAGGACGCAAAAGCGCCGCAACATGACGTGGCATGGACTCGACTAATGTCTGAAGTACTGCTGGAGGGAATTGGCACCATGAATCCTGCAGGGTTGTCTATAAATTCGTAAGAGTACGAGGGGGTCGAGATCTCTTCTGAACAGCACGTTGCAAGGCATCTCAGATATGCTCAGTAATGTTCATTTATGGGGAGTTTGGTGGCCAGCAGAAGTGTTTAAACTCAGAAGAGTGTTCCTGGAGCCACTCTGTAGCAGTTCTGGACGTGGGGGTGTCGCATTGTCCTGCTGGAATTGCCCAAGTCCGTCGGAATGCACAATGGACATGAATGGATGCAGATGATCAGACAGGATGCTTACGCACGTGTCACCTGTCAGAGTTGTATCCAGACGCATCAGGGGTCCCATATCAAGCCAACTGCACACGACCCACACTATTACAGAGCTTCCACCAGCTTGAACAGTCTCCTGCTGACGTGCTGGGTTCATGGATTCATGAGGTTGTCTCCATAGCCGTAGGCGTTCATCCGCTCGATAGAATTTGATACGAGGTTCCTCCGACCAGGCAACATGTTTCCAGTCATCAACAGTTCAGTGTCGGTGTTGACGGGCCCAGCGAGGCGTAAAGCTTTGTGTCGTGCAGTCATCAAGGGTACACGAGTTGGCCTTCGGCTCCGAAAGCCCATATCGATGATGTTTCGTTGAATGGTTCGCGCGCTGACACCTGTTAATCGCCCAGCATTGAAGTGTGCAGCAATTTGGGGAAGAGTTGCACTTCTGTCACGTTGAACGATTCTCCTCAGTCGTCGTTGGTCCCGTTCTTGCAGGATCTTTTTCCGGCCGCAACGATGTCAGAGATTTGATGTTTTACCGGATTCCTGATTTTCTCAGTACACTCGTGAAGTGGTCGTACAGGAAAATCCCCGCTTCATCGCTACCTTTGAGATGCTGTTCGCATCGCTGGTGCGCCGACTATAACACCACATCCAAACTCACTTAAATCTTGAAAACCTGCCATTGTAGCAGCAGTAACCGATCTAACAACTGCGCCAGACAGTTGTTGTCTTACGTAGGCGATGCAGACTGCAGCACCGTATTCTGCCTGTTTAGGTATCTCTGTATTTGAGCATGCATGCCTGTACCAGTTGCATGGGGGCTTAATTAAATAAAATGCAAATATTTTTAGTAGCTGTATGTCCGATTACGCTGTGTCTCGTAAACGGTTGGCCCTGACTAGTATTATTACGCAATCTGACTGCATAGAACAACAACAAAGAATGAAAGAAAATTTTCGTTAACACAATTAATTAATTAATTAATTAATTAAGTCCCCAGCAACTATAAAACCTACAAAACCAAGGCACAAGTATAACTGTTCTGTGTGTGGAAGTATGACTCAACGTACACATCTGGCACGGTTCTTCTTCAATAAGACAAGAAATTTCAAATACCATTTATACTGACGTGATAAAAAAAAGTTAGAAATACTATAATTGCGCAAGAAACCCAGACTTACACTCTAATACAAGAACACACGCCAGATGCTTTGTTGACTGAACCTGTAATGACGCATTATTCAGGACATTGAAATAATGAGAAAAAAAAGAAAAGTAGTTTGTTACCTTAATTTATATTGATGAAAAGCACTCTAGACATTACAATCTCTCCACACCGACTCGCTACTACCCCATCTCAACCAGAACTCTCCAATATCACATCTCAGCAAGCACTGCCTACTAGCACATCTCAACAAACACTCTCTGCTACGAGTTCTTAACAAGCACTGACTACTACGAGTTCTGCCCACGCACTGTGGAGGCGGCTTAATAATACTCTTTGGCGCAATCTCTGGCGCAGTGGCTCAGTGTAGCCACCTTTCACAGTTTCTTTGGCGCTTCAGTGTAAAAAAATTACGAACAACTTCAGTTGGAAAGACCACATAGATAATATTGTGGGGAAGGCAAGCCAAAGGTTCGTTTCATTGGCAGAACACTTAGAAGATGCAACAAGTCCACTAAAGAGACAGCTTACACTACGCTCGTTCGTCGTGTGTTAGAATATTGCTGCGCAGTGTGAGATCCTTACTAGGTGGAATCGACGGAGGACATCGAAAGGGTGCAAAAAAGGGCAGCTCGTTTTGTATTATCACGTAATAGGGGAGAGAGTGTGGCAGATATGATACGCGAGTTGGGATCGAAGTCATTAAAGCGAAGACTTTTTCGTCGTGGCGAGATCTATTTACGAAATTTCAGTCACAAACTTTCTCTTCCGAATGCAAAAATATTTTGTTGAGCCCAACCTACGTAGGTAGGAATGATCATAAAAATAAAATAAGTGAAATCAGAGCTCGAACATAAAGGTTTAGGTGTTAGTTTTTCCCGCGCGCTGTTCGGGAGTGGAATGGTAGAGAGATAGTATGATTGTGGTTCGATGAACCCTCTGCCAAGCACTTAAATGTGAATTGCAGAGTAATCTTGTAGATGTAGATGTAGGTATAAAGTATATTCAAAATAAGTTTGTATGGCACTCTCAGAGCGCGGATTTTTTAAACACAATCAATGTTGTTCATGAAAATTCCATATTAAGTATTCTTTGAAACTTTAATGAGCTATCAGAAGGAAGGCGATCACCTGGAGTTGAGTACCGTGTGTATCAGCAGTAATAAACTAACCGCCCTGCTCTAAATTATTTACGTTCATTACCGTCGAACCGTGAGTGGGCGACCGCTACGTGACCCACTACGGCCATCAGCATGACAATGGCTCGCGCCTAACGATATTGGCCTGCGACGCATTAGCGATTAGTGACCCCTGACCGCCCGGAGCGCCGCTTCAATGGAGCTCCAGAGTTCCAAAAATAGGCCGCACGCAGCGCGGCGCAGTGCTGGCTGGCGTGGCATCGATTTTCTATCAGCCGACCAGCCGCTGAAACCGCCACCGCCGCCGGCTGTTGCGCCCGTGGCCAGCACCCTCCGGCGGGTCACCGCGGACAAGGTCGTCCCCTTCTCGCTGCTCAGCACCACTGCCGGCATCTTCGTAGACTAGTCTGTCGTCGTCTGCAATAGAACTTCCATTGTAAGTCATGTGATGGCCAATAAACAGATGCTTCTCGTAACTACGATCACGCTCTCCCATGGAAATGGAAAGGGACCATGAAGTACTAGTCCGCTTTGTGGAGACGTTCGTTACACAATGGGTATTACATAATCAAACTTTCATTCCATTCCGAATCCATCATCAAAGTCGATATGAGACATAGTCCCAATGGGCACGAATACACTCCTGTATTGGTTGTGGCTTGGAATCATACAGCCTCCGAGTCTCGCCTTGAGGAATTTCTTGCCGCACAAGAAACACATTGTGCATCAGATCATGAAGACTGTTGGTTGGAGACTGGTAAGGGAAATCCGGGAGAGATGGCGTAAATTTTCAGAATTATTCATAAAAAATCGCATGATGCCCTCAAGTTAAAATAATTTATTGTGCAGGTAAACAAACCAATTTTCCTTAAAATATAATTTTTTGAGAGTTTTACATACACTCATTCGTCATGATATTTGACCATTAAGAAAACCTTACACTGCGGCATCTGTCCCTTAGGCTAAGGGTGACATGTCGCGCCCTTATGCGTGACATGCCGCATGATGATATTAGTTGAAATTTACACTACTGCCCATTAAAATTTCTACACCAAGAAAAAATGCAGATGATAAACGGGTATTCATTGGAGAAATATCTTAGACTGGAACTCACATGTAATCACATTTTCAAGCAATTTGGGTGCATAGATCCTGAGAAATCAGTACCCAGAGCACACTGTAATAACGGCCTTGATACGCCTGGGCATTGAGTCAAACAGAGCTCGGATAGCATTTACAGGTACAGCTGCTCATGCAGCTTCAACACGATACCACAGATCATCAAGAGTAGTGACTGGCGTAGTGTGAAGACCCAGTTGCTCGACCACCATTGACCAGAAGTTTTCAGTTGGTGAGGGATCTGGAGAATGTGCTGGCCAGGGCAGCAGTCGAACATTTTCTGTATCCAGAAAGGCCACTACAGGACCTGCAACATGTGGTCGTGCAGTATCCTATTGAAGTGTAAGTTTTCGCAGTGTTCGAATGAAGGGTAGAATCGCGGGTCGTAACACATCTGAAATGTAACGTCCACTGTACAAAGTGGAGTCAGTGCGAACAAGAGGTGACCGAGATGTGTAACCAATAGCACCCCATACCATCACGCCGGGTGATACGTCAGTATGCCGATAACGAATACACGCTTGCAATGTAAGTTCACCGCGATCTCGCCAAACACGGATGCGACCATTATGATACTGGAAACAGAAGCTGGATTCATCCGAAAAAATGACGTATTGCCATTCGTGCACCCAGGTTCGTCGTTGAGTACACCATCGCAGGCGCTCCTGTCTGTGATACAGCGTCAAGGGTAACCGCAGCCGTGGTCTCTGAGCTGATAGTCCATGCTGCTGCAAACGTCGTTGAACTGTTCGTGCAGATGGTTGTTGTCTTGCAAACGTCCCCATCTGTCGACTCAGGGATCGAGACGTGGCTGCACGATCCGTTACAGCCATGCGGATAAGGTGCCTGTCATCTCGACTGCTAGTGATACGAGGCCGTTGGGATCCAGCACGGCGTTCCGTATTACCCTCCTGAACCCACCGATTCCATATTCTGCTAACAGTCATTGGATCTCGACCAACGCGAGCAGCAATGTCGCGATACGATAAACCGCAATCGCGATAGGCTACAATCCGACCTTTATCAAAGTCAGAAACATGACGGTACGCATTTCTCCTCCTTACACGAGGCATTACAACAACGTTTTACCAGGCAACGCCGGTCAACTGCTGTTTGTGTATGAGAAATCGGTTGGAAACCTTCCTCATGTCAGCACGTTGTACGTGTCGCCACCGATGTCAACCTTGTGTGAATGCTCTGAAAAGTTAATCATTTGTATATCACAGCATCTTCTTCGTGTCGGTTAAATTTCGCGTCTGTAGCACGTTATCTTCGTGGTGTAGCAATTTTAATGGCCAGTAGTGTATAATTTTTTTAACAAAAATATGGTTAAAATGCTAGTTTATGATTAAAGTACACCAGGAATAATAATAAAAACTGAAGAATTTTCTAACAAATCCTTTATATTTGTTAGTTTTGTTATCTCCATCGTTTGTTTTTATTCCTATTTTCCCTGCCACAGACAACACAATAAGTATCAAAGATTATACAATTTTCGTGTACCCAAAGCTTACATGCCAAGCAACATAACCAGTCGCATTTTTTAGTGGTTTCACAATACAATTCTTTGCACTCCTTACTCATTGTCTTCCCATCTAAGATGGGTAGATCACGTAACTAATGAAGAGGTACTGAATAGAATCGGGGAGATGGGAATTTGTGGCACAACTTGACTAGAAGATGGGATCGGTTAGTAGAACACGTTCTGCGGCATCAACGGATCACTAATTTAGTTATGGAGGGAAGCGTGGAGGGCACAAATAGGGAGACCAAGAGATGAATACACAAAGTAGGTTCAAAAGGATGTAGGTTGCAGTAGTTACTCGGAGATGAAGAAGCTTGCACAGGATAGACTAGCATGGAGAGCTGTATCAAACCAGTCTGGACTGAAGACCACAACACAACAACAACACATTGTCTTATCAAGAGATGCTTTTTTTTGGTTGTAGGCCTGGGCCTATGTTTGTCGTAATCCGGATTGTCGGGATCTGAATCGAGGTTTCCCAAATTTAGTTTCCTTTCTCCAGTCTGAACTTTAGCCTCACAATCTTTATCTTTTTTAGCCTTTTCAGCTAACCTCTTCTTCAGCTCATCTCAATTTTCTTTGTAAGTTAATAAAACTGTCCCTTTCTTCTTTCCTTTCGTGGGTTTCACTTGATTTAGTTTAGGTATAGGGGAAGTGACAGCTAGAAATTTTGAAGGAGTTCCCTCAGGCTCAGACCCGATGCTGTCTTTGCTGGAACCAGGTTGTGGTTCGCTGTCAGATGGTTGTGAGATGCAAATTGTGGATAAAGATGCGGCTTGAAGTAGTGATGGTATCGCCTCGGGATTAGGCTCAATGTTATCTGACATCGAAAAGAGGTAATCCGGAAGAATATTCTTGTCTACAGGGTAAATTCCTGTAGCCTTGAATCCATTGGTCCTGTTGCCTATGGAGGCTGCTTGTTCCCAAGCCCCACAAAGTGTAGAGTCAACCTGGTACCTAGTCAGCTTCCGGCCAACATTTTGTTCAACCCAAGTGTTGCTCGCTGCTTTAAAATACGTTCTGATTGGGGCAAAGAATGACTTATCAAGAGGTTGGAGAGCATGTGTAGTCTGGGGGAGTAAACAGAGCAATGAGACATTTTCAGCTTCTGCGAGTTCAAGGACTGTGATTGATGTGACGTGTGAACAATGTCCATCGAAAATTTTGTGGCCTTTTGCTTTCTCGGGAGAGAAACACATCCTTAAACCACTAAAGAAATATTTCTTTGTTTATATAAGCAGATTTTTCGTTCATGTAGGCTTTGGAGCCGTGGGGAATTCCGTCTTGGAACTCAGGCTTTAAATTTTTTGCTTTATAGATTAAAGTGATTGACTCTTTCTACGGGGTCACTCAATAAACTATTCTCCCAGCCAACTTCAATAACAAGCGACAAACAATCAGTTATCTTTAAAGGTAATGATAAGGGAAATGATTTATTCGCCCCAACGCTTGACTTTAGATTTTGCATTTATTGTCACATCCTTCAGTGCAAATCACAGAACACGCAAGTGTAACAATGACAGAATATTTGCACTCGTAATATTTGGTACATAACTTAAGAATCACTTAATTAACAATAGAAATCTACGATTACTCATTTAAACAAACATATATTTCAGACCATAAGGATCGACAGTTAATAAAGTCCCATAGAACTAGAGCAACGATCACCTTTTTAGTGTCTGAATGAAGACTGTAGGTGACATATGGGACAATCAGACGTACATTAAGTGTTACACCGTTAACGACGATCAATCATTAAGAATTATAACCACAGATTGAAGAAAATTCATCTAAAGCAATTAACATCGATAGCAAATAATTAAGTCACGGCTCAGGAAATGCATCAAAACCAACAATGTTGGATCGTCGAATACGCCGGACTACCGACACAGAAGGCTAAATTTTACCAAACAGCAATTCCTCCAAACTTAGAACTATCTTAATAGTGTACAATTCTTAGGTTATCCATAACTATCCTAATTCGCCTTTATTGGGCATAACTGTGGAGGAGTTAATTAACCTCTTATTTCATTCTCCTGGGACATTACCCCAGCGTGGCTCGGGAAAGACCGTTGTACTAACTGGATGAAAAACCTTACTTTCAGTGACGACTCGACCTTCTGGAAGTTATTGGCAGCCGCAGACGGACTTCATAGCTTCCCCAGCCCACGAACGGAAAGCAAACGTTGTCCACAGATTTACGGCCTCTTGTGTCGTGACGCCCCGGGTTTTTGGGGCCATCCAGACTTAGCATACAGGGACCGAGCGTCCCGCTGCAGACACGTCGTCCAGGGCCAAGCACTCGCCTCCACTGCCTCGTCAGCCCTCGGCGAGGCACACAGCGCCTCCTGCCACCGGGCACGCCAGCAGCGCGCCCGCGGAGGCTCCGCATCGCCCTCTAGGAAAGCACGGAAACTCCAAACAGAGTAAACCAAGGGAGAAACAGGAACCGTGCCAAACTACACCATTCATAAAGATGGAGGAAGAAATCTTCCTTCTGCAGAGCATCGTGCCACCAAGCCCAGTGTGTCTCCTTCTTCTCCAGTTGTTTCTTTATTAACTACCTTTGCTCCTGTCTTTGCTACAAATTTTCCTACTTTATTTATTAGTTGGATCCCACATTCACCCACATTAAAAATGTTCTGAGGTTTATCCCTCAGCGTATTATTTTCTACCTCCTCCTCAAGCAGTTCATAAAAATTATTTTCTGTTTTTCTAGTGAGCCCTATTGCCCTTGCCACTGACAAGCCCTCAGTCTTTCTAATAGGTAGATCAGGGTGACGACGCATAAAGCTTGAAAGCCAATTGTATCGTGCCATCTTTTTATCGTTATTAAACCTATGTTCAATTTTTAAGGCGTCCGCAAATTCATATGCCATCCTTCTCACTACTATCTGGTCTGGACAAAATCCAGCATCACCAAGTTTCTTGATGTGTCTGACAAGCTTCTCTTCATTTTCAGGTCCAATACTACCTATAATACCACAAAATCGGTTTAGTGCACTGTTGTTGATATAAAAACAAGTGGTTATTGATGTAAGTTTGACAATAAATAGCCTGATAATAATTTACAAACATAATAAAACAGAAAGTAGTTTTAGAGTGATATATTGATAGAGGTATTTTTTAACTTACTCGTAGGCCCATGGCCAGGTACATCAGTTGTCCTTATGTTCATTCTTCTTTTTATAGTTCTTGCTGGTACTCTGTAGTATTGTTCTGCCTCCCGCAAAGATATTTCGCCAGCTTGAATCCTTCTAATAGCCTCCGTCAGTCTTTCTGGATCCCAAAGACCAAGAGGTTTAGCCCTTGGTTTTCGTTTGTAAAACGTAGGCATTTTTATCAGGCCTGGAAAAACATCCTTATTACAAAATTAAATAAGCTAAAATAGTCTGATGCAAAATGCTGACAGTGTTATTAAAATATGTTATAAGATCTATGAACTCTCAAAATGTACGTGTCAAGCCTCTAAAACAAACATACAATGAAAACAGAACCTTTTATACATTTCTGTAACTTTTATTTGACTCTTGCGGCAAGTATGCATGTTAAAAAAAGTGCGGCATGTATACTGGATTTCACTGCGGCATGTATCCCGATCTATGAGTCATAGATACCGCATCCTACGACTCTGTGACCTTAGCAGCCAAGATGGCCGGACTAGAATCAAAAGGCACCCAAAAGAAGTTACTATCGTACAGCTACTCAGATTTTAGCACCATTTAGTAACTAATCGTAACACTAAAAAGATTTCCATGTAAGATTTAGAGACTTAACTCGTCTGTTAACACTAACTCGGTTAAAATTCCCACTATCGGAACAAAAGCAGTTGCCTCGCCGTCCAGCGTCTACTGCGCAACTGCAAAGCGCATACGTGCACACTCTGTCGGCTTTTACCAGAACTACGGCGGTGTGCAGTCTGTACCGCATGCGGCAACTCTTCCGGACTTACGCGCTGAGGTGATGCCTCCTAATATCGTGGGATACCTCCTAATGTAGAGTCGGACCTCTTTCTGGCCACTGTAGGCAGCCACTCGAGGTGGCACAGTCTCAACGAGTCGTTGCAAGTCTCCTGCAGGAATACTGAGTGTTTCTGTTCGTCCAAATCAACCTTACTCACCAGACTTAGCAGCATACGACTTCTAGCTCTACCCAAAAATTAGAACTGCGTTTAAAGGAAAACGTTTTGACACCGTTCCTATCACTGAAAGGGCCACGACAGAGCAGCTGAATGCCCTTCCAAAAGAAGTCTTCAAATGTGTGTGAATTCTTAAGGGACCAAACTGATGAGGTCATCGGTCCCTACTTAAACTAACTTATGCTGTGAACAATACATATACTCATGCCCCAGGGCAGACTCGAACCTCTGGCGGGAGGGGCCAAAGAAGTCTCCCAGAAATGCTTTCGGTCATTCATCCAATGTAGGGATAAGTGCATTGCTAGCCAAGGACAGTACGTTGGAGGACATGAAATCAAATTCCATGTAAGCTTATTACCTTGTTTCTAATAAAATTATTCAGCATATTTTTGACCACTCCTCGTAGTTCTAGGCAGCACTGCATCGGGTTAAGTGGCCTTTTCTCTGTCAAGACATTCGAGCACATTTTCAATTCAGCGGTGACTGTGGTATCGATGGTTACGATGCCACAGCGTAGTTACAAGTTCTTAGGTTGGCACTACGCCACTGACGACAGCGCCCTCTAGCTGGCGCTGTGAAGCTCTACGAGCGCCGCTCCAGATTCTGCCCATTTGATTCCGAGTAGACGACAAAGCAACATTGTTTCCATTTCATAGTGGGCGAGGCACTACAGATGTTGCCTGCGTAACTTCTGTGAGCTTGAGACATTCGGCTTCGCCCCTACGTGCTCCTCAGTGTAAAGTTATGTATTCATCTTCTTGCTAAAGTAAAGGTGATTTAAATTCACACTGCAGTACCGGGAGTTCTACCTCACCTGCTTCTCCTAGCTTCCTCTACATTCGGCCTACCCTTCAATTTTCAGTAGCAGACCCACGCGCCGCCTTCCAGTCGGGATGCAAAAGTGACAAATATCAATTACTTCTTTTATTTGAGCATTCATTTTACGACATAATTTGTCAGAAATCTGAAAATTTCAGACAAACAGTGTCTTTGTGAAACAACGCTGTAACGCATAGCAGCTGTGGAACTGCGTTTCGTTTTATTTCTTGTCTACGTTTACAGTATTTCAAACAAAAACTGGATACGAAACAACTCTCGTTCTGCTACAAGAACGGTCCAGTATTCTCCTTGCAGGAACAGTTTGTGTGTCCACTGCCTCGAGCCGACAGGTCTGCTCGGCAGATACTCCACTGGTATTACAAAACACAAGTTCCATTTGTCTTGGTGGCGGCGCTACATCAGAGAGGTGGAGTTTGCAACACGTCAGCTGGGATGAACCGGTTTGCTTCTTCTGCCGCCCGAAACGGCAGACAAGAAAACGTGCGCCCAGATTTCGCAGTGTATGATGGTGCGTTATCATCTATGACAGCTTTGTCTCCCCGCCTGTGTGTGGTTATCGCCATCTCTGTTGTCTGCTGAATGCTCGAGTTGGTCTGTAATAGCGAGGCGCATGGGGTGAAACTGAAAAAAAAAGCGAGTGTGTGTGTATGTGTGTGTGTGTGTGTGTGTGTGTGTGTGTGTGAGAGAGAGAGAGAGAGAGAGAGAGAGATAAAACGCGAAGAGTGTGTTTATATGTTTTGCAGTCCAACTGTCGGTCCCCAGAGCAACTAGTTTTTCATCGGGACTGAACATCAGAGAATATACTCTACTACGAATTTAGCTATAAGCCACATATTTCCAATTCTGTGAAATAAGAGACTTTTAACATTGTAACGGTCTGACTACATCGGCTGTACAAGCGCTTTTTATTTCCCCCTTTGAAGTAATAACGCTAGGTCCATGTCGTAAACATATTTCCTGACTAATGGAATTAGGGCTGCAAGCGGGAGCCATTCATTGTATTAATGCATTTTGAAACCTGTTTCATGTTGACAAACGAACCGCCACGCAGTATTTCAGCCCACCAGGGTACCAAGTACCCACCTGGTCGAAAGAGCCCTGAACAGTGGCGGCAACAAAATAATGACTCGTGTAACACAGAGCTTGCAGACGCTGTAGACGAGAATAACGAACATACTCTAACAAATTTTTAACTCCAGTCGTTGTCAATTGATGTCCGTTGATTATTCAGATAAATGAAGGAGAGCTAGATGTTACGAGACACATTCAGTGAAATTTGTGGTTTCAGACTATATTTGAAAGTTTAGTGTTTAGCAATGTACTGTTTCTCTTGTCCAAGTTGTGAGGAATGAGCGATAGTCCAGAGATTTGATTTGGAATAATTTGTAGTAAAATTCAATTTAACTTTCATTTAAAATAATGAGATGCGTTATAGGGAGCGACAATTATTCTGTGATTGTACAGTTTATTATTTGAAACAGGTGTTCGCCTAGAACTTTTGTTAGTGTGCGAATTACGTTAGCTTAGGCAGTTATATGCAAGTTTAGAACATCGAGAGACTTTAAGTATTTATCCGTTGCCAATAATAGGGAATTTTTTGTGCTAAGCTCCTTTTTAACGGACGATTCATCCGAGCGGGAACTGTTCAGAAAAACGTTATTTGAACTATAGCTATAGGGAACGGGAGGCCGGGGTAATTATTAGTCAAGTTCAGTTTTTCAGTCCATTTAAATACGAAAACAGCCTCATGATGACTTCAGAAGTCTGCTTTTCTATGCACAGAACATTTAACGGTTTTTATTTAAAAAACAGATGTTGGCGCTAGGGTGTTGGAAGAAATTTGTTATATGTCTGCTATACGGTGGGTATACGAGTACCACATACAGATACCCTTGAAATTCGTAGGTTGTCCTGGGATATTTTCTGAGTGTTTTGTTACAATGGACCCGTAGTTTCCGGTGGCTCGTTACGAGGTAATAATGTAATTATGATTTATTCGCTTTATTAATGATCTTGGTTTTTGTGGAAATAGCTTCACAACAGTATAAAGGGCTGTAATGTAAATCACCAAAACATACAATACAAAATATGGAATAACGCAACAACACTCATACAAAACACATACACTCTGTCTGTTCTGTCAGTGTATGTATCAAATACAGAACATTTTCCTTACAGCTGTTGTTCAAAATCTGGACCATAAAAATCACAGTAGTATGTACAGTGATACACTATCGAGTTTCTTACAAGCTCAAGTTGGAACAGTTTCGTTTATTTTTTATTTATTTATAGGTTTACTGTTCTTTAACTTTCGTGTATACCCGTGTTATAACGTGAACCTGAACAATGCAAGTGGTGTGCTTATAATAACACTATATGATAAAAACTGTTGCCAAATCTATTTGAAACTGTATAAATGTACTGCAGTTAAGTTTTACCGAAATAATTAAAAAACGTAAATCTATATATTGAAAAATCTGTTCTGTGAAATTCCGTATCGTTCAATTCAGTGCGCAGTACTACAGTGCATGACGTCACAGTACATGGTTTGCATTTCCAACACACAGAAGTAACAGAAAAAAATTTTAACATACAATTTCAAATCGAATTTGGAAGAATAAATGTCCAATATGCTTCTGAGAAAATACCCTATACATTTTATTTACTGAAACTAAGTAAAGAAAATTTCAAACTTTAAATGATGAACATGCAAATAAATTCCACATTACTGTAAAAATAGGACTGCCTGACAAATAAATAAAACTAAACCTAACTTTACTAGAAATGATCCTGATGATAATCCTGAAATGCAAATGGTCTTGTTGTGACCAGACTGTAATGTTAAACTGACACTAACAAATGTGGCAACGGACATTCGGTTCTGCTTGGAAGTTGTAAATACTAAATTACAGAGCCGCAGCAAATTAGCTGAAGAAAAAAGCTGCCAAATATAATGTAAGGAAAAACAGCTATGTTGAGTACTTGCTTTACTTCGAGTGACTGTGTCCCGTTTAGTGGAATGCAACGAGACACAATTCCAAAACAAAATTTTCGTGACGAGACAGTTGAAGAAACTAAATTTACTGTAGGACTAAAAAGGGATTAGCATTCAAAAACCGAATTTTGAAACTCTGATTCCTTAACAATTACTACCAACTTAACAAAAATAACTTCTTATAAAAAATATGATTCTTCCAAGAAATTAGTTAATGAAATTGTGAAGGATTGATGAATCTCTAAATCTGAGTCGAAGCTATGTGAGCAGGTAACTTTGTTTAATCACATATCGAGAATCAAACTAACAGATCCGAACCTGTAAAGAAAGAATTGCGCTAAATATATGTCCGCAGCTCGTGGCCTTGCGGTAGCGTTCTCGCTTTCTGCGCACGGGCTCTCGGGTTCGATTCCCGGCGGGGTCAGGGATTTTCTCTGCCGCGTGATGACTGGATGTTGTGTGTTCTTCATCATCATTGACAGGCAAGTCGCCGAAGTGGCGTCAACTCAAAAGGACTTGCAATCCGGCTGCCGAACTTCCCCGCATGGGGCCTCCCATCCAACAAGGCCATACGACCATTTCATATCATTTCATTTGTGCTAAATATATGCCTGTCTCAAACTCATGACGAATTACGTAGGAGAAAGCAACGCGGTGAAAACATTACCTGATTATCTTCACACTTCTCAAATCAGTCTTCACAAAATCATATTTCTAAAAAGGAACATCCTGTGCATGTAGTGAATGGTCACTGGCAAGGACAATGCGACTGATGACAAAAAGATCGAATTGCTGGTACTCAGAACCTCTGTGGCGTGACATATCGACTATTGAAGACATCTGTTTGAATAATTTCCGGTGTACAAATATGAAGTATGACACATCGAATGAAAAGAAAACTTATATCACTTGCACTGAATACCAGAAATTTGCTGGTAGTCTTACAAAGTATCACGGGAGCTTGACGTCTACTTCTTTGGCTGTGACAATCCTAGCAACAAGGTCCATTCGAGTATCGACCAGAGCCTCTTGAGCTAGGGGGCCCGAAAAGAAGAATTCCATTTGTGTCAGAAGTGGTGACTGTGCTGGTCATGGAACAGGACCATCGAGAATAATTCATTGTTCTCAAACAAAATCCAGTTACTCTGTAACGCTCCATATTGGAGTCCACGGGACTCTTACACCAAAATACACTGAAAATATCCCTGAACAACGTCCGAAATTTTGAGGGTGGATTCCACGACCACTGTGTCTTACAGAAGCTTGGATGTATATATAATACATCTTAAATATTTTATTCTATAACATGAGTCATTATCTGGGCAGATTGTCAGAATATCTTTATACTAATGCGCATAAGCGCATGGACTGGTATATTCTACTTTTTATATCTGATTGAAACACTTGCCTTGTACGCTGGACACAAAGGAAGGACACACCTTTTGTTGCTATAAAACGAAATTTAGTGTGTGCTTTAGAAGTCCATCAATGAAACCAAAGGTGGACACCACATGTGGAATGTTTGACTAGTCTAAATTCTGAATAAGTAGCACAACTAAATGCTGCATTTGATTCATGTTCCACTTCTCTTCTTCGAGATTCCAAGGAGAGCTAACATCTCTAAATCATCTTTTACAAAAGTCCCTTCCATATTCATCACGTGGACTGTAAATTTGTTCTCAGCACAATTTAAAACGGCGGTTCCCTGCTAAAGTGCCGCTTCTCGACGAGAAGGTGCGAGTTTACGCCCATCTGACTGCTTGCGAGTCGCTGGTTGACGTCCGTTTCGACAGCAGAGCGCCCATTAGAGTGTGGACAGGTCCAGGTAGTGGGCTCAAGGTAGTGGGAACTTCTAAAGAGGTCGAAAGTTTCTTCAGTTGAATTTGCGGGCAGCCTCAGAAAGTGTAGCCTTTGAATGCGGGATGTCGGTAGCATCCAGGCTCCGCAATAGCACTTCTGCCAACTGCCTAGTGTGACTGCAGAATATGGGCTTTAAAACTGATCTACATGTTTCCGAGAACGTACATTAAAACTAAATAGCACGAACTCTTTGTATAGAAGAGGCGAATTCATTGCACAATCGAATTCACTCGTACGACCAAAATGGTGGAAACTGAATATGTTTTGTGATTCCTGAAATTACGCAAAAACACTAAAAGATTACGGTGCACTGATGCGTGCAGCTACAAACTAGGTCGAAATGGGTATTGGTAACAGACAGTTGCAGGAGTGGCTGGTAGAAGTCATGTACTTGTATCATATCTGGAAAGCTTCTATAATTAAGATGGGTCATTTAACCACGCTAGAACACATATAACAGTCATCAACACATATTAGAAATCAGATCTTGTAGCACCCGAAACGTCTAAATCTTACTTTTAAATAGTAGTTCATTTAATAAATAAAAATGGAAGGATCTTAGTCATCTAATTTAAATTTTGATATGTTATTTTTCTAGATTGTATGAAACTTTATTACCGAATTTTACATGTTACGTCTCGATCGATTATGCTGTCTGTAACAGAACAGGTACAGAAGAAATTGTGCACAAAGTTTCGGTTTGATGACATTAGTCGCTAATTCATTAATTAAAATCCACAAGTCGGTGGTGGCTACTGATAAACAATCATTACTCATTTGAACCTGGATATGTTGCTGAGGCTTCCCTGCCACATACACAGTAGTTGCCAATCATATGCAGTTATAATAGTCCCTAGCCAGTCCAGGGGTCGACTGGAGGGACTAGTGGCATTGGCGCTAGTGTACTGGTGATGCACAGACTTGGGCAGTCGCACGGCTTTTTGAGACTGAGCTAATAGAACTTTGAGTACACCTCGCCTTGTTCTCTGCATGCAGGACCCAAGCCTCCCGTAAGCGGGCTGGCCTCACATTTAGCATTTCTCAAGCCTCCCGTAAGCGGGCTGGCCTCACATTTAGCATTTCTCAAGCCTCCCGTAAGCGGGCTGGCCTCACATTTAGTATTTCTCAAGCCTCCTGTAAGCGAGTTGACGTCACCTGTAAGCAGGTTGGTATAGTAGGTAACAGGACCCAAGCCTCCTGAGGTATGTTGGCCTTGCAAGTAGCAGGAGAAAAGCCTTCTGTTAGCAGGTTGACCTGGCAGGAAGCAGGACCCAAGATTCCCATAAACGACTTGGCCTGCAGGTAGCAGGACCCAAGCCTCCAGAAACAGATTGGCCTGGTAGGTAGCAGGACCCAAAACTCCCATTAGCACAGTGCGACATATTAAACTGCAATGCGAACAGAGTCCCGATGCGACGTACTGAGGTGCTAAGATTGATAGATTGATACAGCTCGGTCGACGGCGGCGACCTATATGCACGCTGCCCAGGGGTCGTTACCAGCGCTTAACCTGGGGCGTGTCTTGGTCTCCTCTTGTCATAGACGTGCCTAGTTCAGCACCGACTGTACAATGTTTCCTAGTGCCGACCGGTGTGCTGTCGAAGGCGTACGGTAGCCCAGAAGTAATATGTTGTCCGACTTTTTCCCAGAAAGTGCTCTCTCGAAAGTTCAGTAGGAAACCTCTCAATGACGCATAACGCATCTCTTGTAAAGCCCGCCAACGGAGTTTTTTGAGCGTCTCTGTAAGCTCTGGCGCCGACTAAACGATGTGACGAAAAGCGCCGCTCTTCGTTGGATCTTCTTTATCTCTGTTATCAATCCCGCCTGGTAAGAATCTCATATTGATGAACAGTTCTCGAGAATCGCTGCAACAAGCACTTTTCATTAAGATTCTTCCTATGAATTTCAGTGTGGCATCTGCTTTTCCTGTTGCTTGTCTTATGTAGTCATTCCAGTAGAGGTCGCTCTGAACAGTTACTCCTTGATATTTTACGATAGATACTGTTTCCAACAGTTTCTCATCAGTAGTGTAATTGTACAGAAGTGGCTTTCTTTTCCCATGTATGTGCAGTGCGTCACATTTATTAAAGTTCAGGGTTCGACTGCTAAAGACTGTATCATTCATCAATACTCTGTAGGCAGTTCTGCAAATAGATACTGTCTTCTGGCATTGTTACTTTGTTATAGGCAACCACATCATCTGCGAACAGTCTTAAAGATCATTCGACGCTTTCTGCTAGATCATTTATATTCATTGTAAGCAATAACGGTTCTATCACACTTCCTTGGGTCATTCCGGAAATCTTCTTTACAGCTCCCGCTTTTGTTCCGATAAGAGCGACGTGTTGAGTTCTATTTGAAACGAAGTCTTTAATCCGGTCGCAAATCTTGTCCGATACTCGATAAGATCGTATTTTTTTGACTAAATGGGGATGTGTTACAGTGACAAATACCTTCCTGAAATCAAGGAACACGGCATCAACCGAAGCGCCGTTGTCTACGGCGCTATGGGTCTCACGGAGGAACAGAGCGAGCTGTGTTTAGCAAGATCTGTGTTTACGGAATCCATGTTGATTTTTACAGAAGAGAATTTCGATCTCGAAAAACATCATAATTCTTGAGCATAAAACATGTTCCATAATTTGCAACGCACTGACGTCAACGATATAATTGCCTGCATCTGTCCTGCGATTATTCTTGAAAACAGGAGTGACCTGGATCTACATCTACGTGTTTACTCTGCTATTCACAATAAAGTGCTTGGGAGAGGGTTCAATGAACCACCTTCAAGCTGTCTCTCTACCGTTCCACTCTCGAACGGCACTCGGGAAAAACGATCATTTAAATTTTGTTGTGCGAGCCCTGATTTCTCTTAATTTATCGTGATGATAATTTCTCTCTATGTAGGTAGGTGCCAACAGAATGTTTTCGCAATCGGAGGAGAAAACTGGTGATTGAAATTTCATGAGAAGATCCCGTCGCAACGAAAAACGCCTTTGTTTTAATGATTTAATGATTGATTCACGAATCATGTCTGTGACACTATCTCCCCTATTTCGAGATAATACAAAACGAGCTGCCCTTCTTTGTACTTTTTCGATGTCATCCGTCAGTCCCACTTGATGCGGATCCCACACCGCACAGCAATACTCTAGAATAGGGCGGACAAGCGTGGTGTAAGCAGTCGCTTTTAGTAGACCTGTTGCACCTTCTAAGTGTTCTGCCAATGAATCGCAGTCTTTGGTTTGCTCTACCCACAACATTCTCTATGTGCTCGTTCCAATTTAGGTTATTTGTAATTGTAATCGCTAAGTATTTAGTTGAATTTACAGCCTTCAGATTTGTGTGACTTATCGCGTAAACGCGTAGTCCATTTTTCCAGTCACTAGGTACCCTTTGTCGCCGGCTGGAGTGGCCGTGCGGCTCTAGGCGCTACAGTCTGGAGCGGAGCGCCCGCTACGGTCGCAGGTTCGAATCCTGCCTCGGGCATGGATGTGTGTGATGTCCTTAGGTTAGTTAGGTTTAATTAGTTCTAAGTTCTAGGCGACTGATGATCTCAGAAGTTAAGTCGCATAGTGCTCAGAGCCATTTGAACCCTTTATCTCTGTAGCCATCTACGATAAGAAGCTGGTAGAAGGGGAGCAAGTTCTTTCGCATGATCTTTGTAAAATTTTGTAGGTATGTCATCTGATCCTGATGCCTTTCCACTACTAAGCGATTACAGTTACTCTTTTATGCCGAGATCCGGTATCTCAGTATCTGTCATTTTGAAATCCGTACGATGATTGAAACGAGAAACTGTCTTACGACCTTCTGTGGTGATACAATTTCGGAAGACCAAATTCAGCATCCCGGTCTAGAAACATTTTTCTCTTTAATTTAGCCGCCGCTTCTTTGGTTTGCGGACTGAAAAATTTGATCGAAAGACTTTATCCCAGTTTTACACACTATTTAATCCGTGCACTTCGTTCTTGGTCTTCCATAGTTATTATTGTCTCTAGGTTGCTGTACGTATCGCACAATCCCCATCTTTCTCCATAGCTTACTCATCTCTTTCTTAGAATTTCGAACTTCTTGGACCGTTTTACATTGTCGAGTGCTTTTTCTAGGTCGACAAATGCTAAGAAAGTGTCTATTCACTGCAAAAACGTTGGGCAAAGCGCGTCGTCCTGAAGGCAGACTAATTTGAAAATGAGTAAATTTTTGCGTGGAAAGTAATCTTGCCTCGAGAATTAGGTAAATACGCTAATTTCAGAAAAAAGAGAACACCTTGAAACTTCTTTATTTAAATGAGTGTGTCTGTACTTAAATTGCAGAATGACTGAGAAGATGAAACTTCTACGTTATTTGATTCTGAAACAGCTGAGTAAAATTGAACTTACTGAGCCTGCTTTCTCTTTAATTCTTCTTATCATGTCAGCACTGACCCACAATATTCTAGCGCAACGCAGTCTGACTGCTCAAAAAAATTACAACCTGACTTCAGATAATTAATTCAAAAGAATGGCCCTGACTAAAAAGAAATCTTAACAATAACCTATACATTTCATTAAGCAATTACCTCACAAAAATCTTCATTACGCGAACTACTGCAATACAGTGAGTGTCAATACTGCCAGCTAAATAAAAGACTCTAACTACTAAAGCCAGTAACTCTTAATAGGCATGTCGTTAGCAAAGGAAATATTTTGTTGCAAACAAAATAATTTATTTTTTACCTTAGTAATGTGACATCCAGTTCTAACACGAATATAAATCGTCATTAACATCTAGTACAAAGTTATATAATCATGAATAATATTCAATCTCCAAGTCGAACATGTACAGATCGTTAGCCTACGCTAACACTTCAGACCTCTACCCTCTATCAATGCTAGCTTCTCACATCTAACATCCATCACTGCTGGCGACTAATTTCCAACTGCCCAACAGTACTGGCGATTGACTTCCAACAATGAGTCCAACCAGCCACAGAGTCTCTTATAAAGAAAGCACTGTCAGAGATCCAATGCAAAGCGCTACACAGCGCTGCGAACACAGAAGCAGCGCACTTACAACCTTTAACGACTAGAGATAGGATATTCATATTCACAGGACATGTAAATTAGTAGGTTCTGTAGAAATGATTAGCATTTGAATGATGTCTGCCCGTGAGTTCAAGGTCAACATCGACATGGCTGCACAACGCCATCTACCAGTAAAATATACCTGCAGCTGTCGTTGTCGGTGTAAACCGAAGGTATTGGATCAGTGGGACTTGAGAAGACGTGCAGGATACCTCGCAATGTACGCGCGAACTGGACCGTCAGATAAGTGAGTCTGAAAGAGGGCGGATTATTGGCATGAGAGAATGTGATGCATCCATCCGGGAAGTTGCTGCTCGTGTGGGACGAGGTGTTTCGGTAGAGCAACAGGTGTGTGCAGAATGGTTCACGGAAGGCCCTAGAACACCACGAGGTGAGTCATGTTGCACCACCCAAACCACCCACCGACCCCTGAGAAGATCGACATCTCATCAGAATGGCGTTGCAGGACGGATCTGCGTCCCCCTCGGCTTTGGAGCAACAGTGAAACAGTGTAACACATTGTGCACCGTCAGGGGTGACAGTCCGTCGCCATTTATTACGGCATGGGTTTCATGTGTGTCGTCCACTTTTTTGCTTACATGTGATGTACGTGCAGAAACTTGCTAGGCGGTAACAGTGTATGGAAAGACATCACTGTGGACAGGAATGGAATCAGACGGAGTTTTCGGAGGAATCCAGGTTCTGTTTCTTTGAAAATGATGGCCGCATTTTGGTTCGCCACAGACAGTGACTGCATTCGCACGAGACATACAGCACGAACTCGAGACGTTATGCTCTTCGGTGCAATTGGGCACAACCACAAATCACAGTTGGTGCGTGCCCAGAGCACTGTGACGTACGTGAATGACATCCTGCGACCCGAAGCCGTACCCTTTCTGCACAACACCCCAGACGCCATTTTTCAGCAAGACAATGCAAGGCCACATGTTGCTGCACGAACCCGTGTCTTCTTGGTGTCACAGGATGTCGACTATTTTCCCTGACGCGTCAGACCAGTGAAAAACCACCGCAGATGAACTTTGGAACCAGGTGTGCACAATATGGATGGCTATTCTATAGAACGCAATTCGCGCCTTATATACGTCGATGCCATCACACATGGGATAAGTTATCAGGGAGGACCTTGTGCCAGCTAGGCAACAGGATTACATGCTGAACCGAGGCGAGTGAAATAAAAATCATCTCTGCAGAACATATGACTGTACGTGTCCTGTGAATATGAACGTCCTATCTTTGGTCGTTTAAGGTGTTCTGTTTTCTTTTTCTGGACGTAAGTGTATTTATGTCGCTGCCGTACGGTTTAAATTTATCGCCAGAGAGACGAGAAGTTCTGGAGAGCTGCTGCTGAGGCTAGCCCATCGATCAGTGTCACTGAGTGCTGCGCTGTGGTGTGGCATGCTGGTGCCTGGATGCAGGTGTAGGCGTACCCTGGGGACTGCCAACAGCGCTCTGCCGGGGCTCAGGCAGCGGCCGTAATTAAAACTCGCCACCACAGACCGCAGCTCCCCCCACCACCGGCAGCTGCCCACTGTCCCTAGCGGCTGGCCACTCACGTGTCGGAAGTCCTCTGCCCGTGTGAGCTCATTTCCCGTCTCGCACACCTGCTGCTGTAGCCCCTATCCCTCACTGTATTATGATGCCTACCGGCTGTACTCGTCTCTGATAAAAGTGTCCCGAATTACGCCTCTGCAACGTAAGAGCTTTTAAAAGTGTCGTGCGCTGTCAGAACCGTTTATTAAATGAGAACTGTGGAATTAAAGAGTTGGGGCTCTTCGTAATGGAGCAGTATTTCTGCTCATATTTAGGCACCTCACGAACAGAAATGATCGTATGGCATTACTGGCCGGTAGATCCTGTCTGGGGTTGTTCAGTCTATAATGCAAGTGTTTGTTTAAGGAAATTCATGACACTTCGCTTCATTAAAACAATTTATCACTTTTCTATCGGTTCAGCCACTGACCAACCTCTGGCACGAAAAATTGGCTACTGCAAGCCACATGTCAATCATATTGAACCATACAATAGTATTAACTGCCAGTTTCACGATTAATAATATAGAAGAACAATACTCTTCTTACGTCAGCAACTTTCCTCACACACATACAACAGGAATACGATTGTGTGGTTCAGTAGGATTGAGATGTGACTTGCAGTAGCCAATTTTTCGGGACAGATGATGATCAGTGACCGAGACCGGTAGCAAATTAATAAATTATTCTAATGCAGCCAAGTGTCATGAATTTTCTGAAACAAGTATCCCCTGCCAACAGTTCCCTGAATAAAACATTTGCATTTGCAAATGTTTCTAATTTACGCTTCTCTTGCGACCTGGTCTTGGGTGAAGATGAGAGGAAATGATGCGGACAACGCAAATACCCAGTCCCCGAGCGGAGAAAATATCCAACCCGATTGGAAATCGAACCTGAGACCACGCGATCTAGAGACAGCAACTCTGATTACAGAACCATTTTTTTTAAAATTAGCATTTATACGCATTGTACGACAGAGACACCGCTATTACTTCATAAAGGTTTTGCAGACATAAAAATATCATACAGCCACATGCATCTTTTTTTGTGTACACGGGACCACGAAAGATCTACTATATGGTATACGATCAAACATTTAAGTACCGCACTACATACCTGTTAAGTCACAAAGCTAATGAATATGTTTTTAAAAAAGCGATTGACGACAGATCTTAATACTTATGATGTTCATGGCATTTGGATCAAGGGAGTCAGGAAGATGCAGTATTTCTTGATTTCCGAAAAGCATTTGACTCGAACCACATCTGCGATTATTATCAAAAGTGCGGCCGTATCGGGTATCAAGCGAAATTTGTGAGTGGACTGAGGATTTTTTGGTACAGAGGATGCAGTAAGTTGTCTTAGATAGAGAACCATCAGAGCACTTAGCACTAACTTCGTGTCTGCCCCACGGAAATGTGTTGGGACTTGCTGTTCACGTGCTATATTAAAGACTTTGCAGGCAATATTAATAGTAACCTGAGACTTTTTGCAGATGGTGCAATTATCTGTAAAGAAGTACTGTCTGTTAGAATATTCAGTCCGATATTCATATGATTTCAAAGTGGGGCAAAGATTGGCAATTTGTGTTAAATGTTCGGAAATGTACATTTGTACAGTTCACAAAACGAAAAACCGTAGTATGCTATGACTATAATTTCAATGAGTCACAGCTAGAATCGGTTAACTCACACAAATAACACGGTGAACACTTTGAAAGGATATGGAGTGGAATGAGCACACACGTTCAGTCGTGGGTAAAGCAGGTGGTAGACTTCGGTTTATTCGTAGACTGCTTGGGAAATGCAATCAGTCTACAAAGGACATTGCTTACGAGTCACTCGTGCGACCCATCCTTTGACACTGCACATGTATGTGGGATCTGTACCAAATAGAACTAATATCGGGTATTGAACGTATCCAGAGAAGGGCAGTACGAAGATAACAGGTTTGTTTAACCCGCGGGAGAGTGTCACAAAAATTCTGAAGAAACTCATTTGGCAGACTCATGAAGACAAATGTAAAGTTTCCTGAGAAAGCCCACTTATAAAATTTCAAGAACCGGCTTCAAATAAGGACTTTAGGAATATACTGCAATCTCCTAGTATCACTCCCGTAGGGATCGTGAAGACAACATTAGATTAATCACAGCAAACTCGAAGGCATGTAAACAATCATTCTCCACACATTCCATATGATTGGAATGGGAAAAACACAATAACTGGCATAATGGGAAATAGCCTCTGCAATGCACGTAAGTGGTTTACAGAACGCCGACGTAGATGTAGATCTGTAAGTACATGTAAACTGTGTGCCATCCTTAGGTTGTACGAGAGAGCGTAAAAAATGTTTAGCACTGAGAAACAACAAATCCTACTTCCTCTTAATTACAAGAGGGATCCTCTGATGCAAAGTGATATTTTTGTAACATTTCGTTACCTAACATTTATATTCACCATTGAAGTTGTCCTGTCTATAAAACCAAGAAGGAACTGCTCGGATTAAAAAGTGTGTAAGACAGGGATGTAGTTTTTCGCCCCTACTGTTCATTTTACACATCGAAGAAGCAATGACAGAAATAAAAGAAAGGTTCAAGAACGGTATTAAAGTTCATGGTGAAAGATTGTCAATGAGAAGGTTTGCTGATGACTTTGCTATCCTCAGTGAAAGAGAAGAAGAATTGTAGGATCTGTTGAACGGAATGAACAGTCTAACGAATACAGAATATGGACTGGGAGTAAATCGAGGAAAGACGAAAGTAATGAGAAGTAGCAGAAATGAAAACAGCGAGAAACTTAACATCAGCATTGGGGATCGCGAAGTAGACAAAGTTGGGAAATCTGCTACCTAGGCAGCAAAATGGTTGGTTCAAATGGTTCAAATGGCTCTGAGCACTATGGGACTCAACTGCTGTGGTCATAAGTCCCCTATAACTTAGAACTACTTACACCTAACTAACCTAAGGACAGCACACAACACCCAGCCATCACGAGGCAGAGAAAATCCCTGACCCCGCCGTGAATCGAACCCGGGAACCCGGGCGCGGCAGCAAAATAGCCCGTGATAGACGGGCAGGGAGGACATAAAAAACAGACTAGCACAGGTAAAAAGGGCATTCCTGGCCAAGAGAAGAATGCTAGTATGAAACGTAGGCCTTAATCTGAGGAAGAAATCTCTGAGAGTGTACTTTTGGAGCGCAGCATTGAACGGTAGTGAAACACGGACAGTGAGAAAACCGGAACGGAAGATAATCGAAGTATTTCATACGTGCTGCTACAGAACAATGTCGAAAATTAGGTGGACTGATAAGACAAGAAATGAGGAAGTTCTCGGCAAAATCGGTGAGGAAAGGAACAAATGGAAAACCCTGACAAGAGGAAGGGGCAACAAGACGGGAAATCTGTTAAGACATCAAGGAATAACTTCTATGGTACTAGTGGGAGCTGTAGAGGGTAAAAACTGTGGAGGAAGACAGAGATTGGAATACATCCAGCAAATAAATGAGGACGTAGGTTGGAAGTTAGTTTGCATGTAAGTTACATTTTCACTTCAGTTGCACTCATCTTGGTGTAACAATCATTACAACATCATCTATATCATTCTACGTCAGATTACCAGTGACGTTACATTTTACATCTATACTGTTTCTCATCTTTGCATTATATCAACGGATCACTGTCAACAACTAAGTCTGTCGCACTGTTAAAGCGGTTTTGTAAGTGCATCCACTGCTCACTGATTTTTCTAGCATAGTGCTCGCAACGGCCCAAGATTGGACGTCGCATATGTGTGCTGCAAGTTCAGAATATCTAGTTTCATTGTACTTCATGTTCGCTATGCTTTCATTGACGCCTGCTGCCATCTCCATATCCTCCTCGCCATCGCTAGGCGTATTCTGTTGTTCCTTATACTGTTAGTCGACAGTGACGCAGATAGCATCCTTGTCGATCGATTTACTTTTACCGTTTGCTACACCGCTGTTCGGCGGTAGTGTTGTAACGTCCGCATGCACATATCTACCACATTCAGACCCTGATGTATTCATGGTGTGGTCAGTCCGCCGACAGTACAGTTGCACATGACAGTGCTTCTGGTTGACAGTTTCAGTAGGCAGTTGCCCAGGAGGTCTACAGGCACAATTTTCCGTCAGGTGTTCAGTACAATTGCATACGGAGCATGTGTGGGGTTTGTTGATGTTTTGCAGCGCCATGACCAGGCCTGCGTTAATACGGCTGTCGACCATGTTAACAGAGATCGGGGGGGGGGGGGGGGGGGGAGGTTACTGTTGGCAGAAAATTAATCTCATATCTGTGCTGTGCCTGTTGATGCAATTGGGAGGTGGGGTTACACTATTCATGGTCTGCACCTGAATAGGAGGGGGAAGGATACATTAGCTGATCTTCTCGCAGAAAATGTAAGCAGGGCCACATGCACACAAGACAAAATACCTGTGATTACAGGAGTCAGAGGGATACATTTTTTAGGTTAGAGTCAGGTTACAGACAGAGAGTATTGAAAGAGATTAAAACAGAACAGTACCATAATGTCTGTAGCAGTATCCAAAGAAAGAAAATTTTCAGTTTCATCAGAACATTAGAGGACTGATAAATAAGATAGATGAGCTTCTTTTATGCTTAGAAAATGGGGTAAATTCTGAAGGTACAGATGTTTTGCGTCTCTCTGAACACCATGTAACCACAAGGACGGAGAAGTTAAATTTGAGGGATTACAGATTAGCATCTTATTCATGTAGAGTCAACATGGAGAAAGGAGGAGTTGCTACTTACATAAAAGCTGGACACAAAGTCAGAAATATTGAAACAAATAGTTTTTGTATAGATTAGATACTTGAAGCATGTGCTTGTGGGTTGCTACTGCAATATATTTCTATAGTAATAGTAACAATCTACAGATCCCCTCAAACTAACTTTCAGCTATTCATGAAAAATCTTGAGGCATTATTGAGCTACCTGTCAGACAAAAAGAAGCAGTTAGTGGTTTGTGGTGATATTAATGTAGATTTCTTAAAAGATACGGATAGGAAAAATGAGCTAGAAACTATGTTTGGTTGTTTCAATCTAGTATCTGCTGTAAATTTTCCAACTCGTGTGCAGCAGGATAGTAGGTCACTTAATGATAACATTTTCATAGACAGTGCTCAGGCAAAAACAATTAATGTGTACCCAGTTGTTAATCGGCTATCTGATCATGATGCACAGTTCATGGAAATAACACATGTAGCACCTTACAGGATTCAGGCAGGTTCACACATGGCAGGGAGGCTTATTAATGCGAACAGCGTACAGAGCTTTATGTGCAGCCTACAAGAGGTAGAATGGGATGAAATTCCCACAGAAAATGATGCTGATGCCAAATTCAGTTTATTCCACCGTAAATTTGTCTCAACATTTGAGAGTTGCTTCCCTGAAACGTTATTCAAAAAAGCCATTACAAAGTCAAGTAAGCCATGGATTACTAAGGGAATTAAGATATCGTGTAAGAGGAAGGGGGAAATATATGGACAGGCCAGAATAAGTCAGGATCCGACGTTACTTGCTTACTACAAAAGATATTGTAATATTTTAAGGAAAGTCATTGAGAAGTCGAGAAGCTTATGTGTTCAGATACAAATTAATAATGCGGATAATAAGATTAAAACTATATGGAATACAGTCAAACGGAAGACGGGGCAGCCTGGCAGTGCACAGCATACCATAGCAATAAAGCTAAATGATGATGTTGTGAGTGATAATTCACAAGTTGCAAGTATTTTTAACAATCGTTTTCGGAATGTAGCACCAAAAATAGGGTTAAAGGGCTCAGATGAAGAAGCAAAAAAATATGTTAAAAATGTCATTCTCCAGGGCTTTAGGCTTTTTGAAATAGCACCAACATCCCCCACTGAAATTAAGGGAATTATATATATACTGAAAAACAAGAGCTCATGTGGTGGCTCTTGTGGTGTTGATGGAGTCTCTAATAGAATTTTGAAGTGTTGTTCTAATTTAATAAGTGCAGTCCTTAGCGATATATGTGATGCTTCGCTGGCACAGGGATTTTTTCCAGACAGATCAAAATACGCAATTGTCAAACCTCTTCATAAGAAATGTGACAAGAGTGACTTAAATAATTATAGACCAATCTCATTGCTGACTTCATTTTCTAAAATATTCGAAAAAAGTTATGTATTCAAGAGTAGTCTCACATCTAAGTGAAAATACACTCCTGGAAATTGAAATAAGAACACCGTGAATTCATTGTCCCAGGAAGGGGAAACTTTATTGACACATTCCTGGGGTCAGATACATCACATGATCACACTGACAGAACCACAGGCACATAGACACAGGCAACAGAGCACGCACAATGTCGGCACTAGTACAGTGTATATCCACCTTTCGCAGCAATGCAGGCTGCTACTCTCCCATGGAGACGATCGTAGAGATGCTGGATGTAGTCCTGTGGAACGGCTTGCCATGCCATTTCCACCTGGCGCCTCAGTTGGACCAGCGTTCGTGCTGGACGTGCAGACCGCGTGAGACGCCGCTTCATCCAGTCCCAAACATGCTCAACGGGGGACAGATCCGGAGATCTTGCTGGCCAGGGTAGTTGACTTACACCTTCTAGAGCACGTTGGGTGGCACGGGATACATGCGGACGTGCATTGTCCTGTTGGAACAGCAAGATCCCTTGCCGGTCTAGGAATGGTAGAACGATGGGTTCGATGACGGTTTGGATGTACCGTGCACTATTCAGTGTCCCCTCGATGATCACCAGTGGTGTACGGCCAGTGTAGGAGATCGCTCCCCACACCATGATGCCGGGTGTTGGCCCTGTGTGCCTCGGTCGTATGCAGTCCTGATTGTGGCGCTCACCTGCACGGCGCCAAACACGCATACGACCATCATTGGCACCAAGGCAGAAGCGACTCTCATCGCTGAAGACGACACGTCTCCATTCGTCCCTCCATTCACACCTGTCGCGACACCACTGGAGGCGGGCTGCACGATGTTGGGTCGTGAGCGGAAGACGGCCTAACGGTGTGCGGGACCGTAGCCCAGCTTCATGGAGACGGTTGCGAATGGTCCTCGCCGATACCCCAGGAGCAACAGTGTCCCTAATTTGCTGGGAAGTGGCGGTGCGGTCCCCTACGGCACTGCGTAGGATCCTACGGTCTTGGCGTGCATCCGTGCGTCGCTGCGGTCCGGTCCCAGGTCGACGGGCACGTGCACCTTCCGCCGACCACTGGCGACAGCATCGATGTACTGTGGAGACCTCACGCCCCACGTGTTGAGCAATTCGGCGGTACGTCCACCTGGCCTCCCGCATGCCCACTATACGCCCTCGCTCAAAGTCCGTCAACTGCACATACGGTTCACGTCCACGCTGTCGCGGCATGCTACCAGTGTTAAAGACTGCGATGGAGCTCCGTATGCCACGGCAAACTGGCTGACACTGACGGCGGCGGTGCACAAATGCTGCGCAGCTAGCGCCATTTGACGGCCAACACCGCGGTTCCTGGTGTGTCCGCTGTGCCGTGCGTGTGATCATTGCTTGTTCAGCCCTCTCGCAGTGTCCGGAGCAAGTATGGTGGGTCTGACACACCGGTGTCAATGTGTTCTTTTTTCCATTTCCAGGAGTGTAATTTACTGGGCAAGTCACTTCTGATTCCAGAAGGGTTACTCGACTGAGAATGCTATCTACACATTTACCCATCGAACAGTACAAGCCCTAAATAACATATTATCGCCAGTTGGTATTTTTGTGATCTCTCCAAGGCATTTGACTGTGTGGATCATATCACACTCTTAGAAAAACTCAGGTTTTATGAAATTGAAGGCTATATACACAGCTGGTTTGAATCATAAAAGCAAAAAGTTGTGCTGAATGGCACAAAGAATGTTGGGAGGGTGGTAAATTCTTGTAAATGGGGAGTTATCACAAAGGGAGTCCCACAGGGTTCGATTTTAGGTCCTCTGCTGTTCCTTATTCGTCTGAATGGCCTCCCACTTAACGTTCAGCAAGCGGAACTAGTACTTTTTGCAGATGAAAAAGCAGCTGAAGATATTGTTAAGGATGTCTTTCAAAATATTATTAAGTGGTTCTCGGAAAATGGACTCTCCCTTAATTTTGAAAAAACTCACTATATCCAGTTCTGTACACCGAATAGAGTCATACCAACAATTGATGTAGCACATGAACAGGGCTCATTAAAAGGGTAGATTTCTCCAAATTTTTGGGTGTTCAGATTCATGACAACTTGAACTGGAAGAAGCATAGTACTGAGCTTCTCAAACAACGAAGTTCAGCTTCTTTCGCTCTTCGTATAATTGCTGGTCTTGGTAATAAACAGATCAGTCTCCTAACGTACTTTGCATATTTCCACTCAATAATGTCTTATGGAATAGTTTTCTGGGTAACTCACCACTTAGACATAAAGTATTAATTGCACAAAAGAGAGCAGTGAGAATAATTTGTGGTGTTCACCCAAGGACGTCATGTAGGAACCTTTTTAACGAGTTAGGTATTTTAACTGCACCATCAGAGCACATATATTCGCTAATGAAATTCATTACAAATAATCCATCTCAATTCGCTAAGAACAGTAATGTTCATACGTACAACACTAGAGGGAAAAATGACCTTTCCTATCCGTTATTGAAGCTGTCAGTTGCTCAAAAAGGAGTACATTACGCAGCAACAAAAATCTTTAATCATTTGCCCAAAAACATGGAGTGTCTTGCAGGTAGCAGATAAAGTTTTAAATCTAGCTTAAGATCATTTCTTTTGGACAACTCCTTCTACTACATGGACGAGTTTCTGTTTCAGAAATGGTAAAAAAATTGTACCTCTAAATGTAGTTGCATGTGTAGAACTAAAAATTTCAGTAATATTAATATTAGCACTCTTCATGTGTGTGTATATATCTTGTAATCTGACTTGATCCACGTCATATCGATAAAATGATCGGGAAAATGGTCTACGGAACATGACATAACTAAAACTAAAAACACAACATACAATGACCGCTGATAGTCACGTAGGAGGGCATGTGCTTTTGTAATTCTACTTTAGCTACTAAACTAAATATGGAAACTGCTGTCCTCGAGGAAGACGTGCTACTTGCCATCTGAATGCACGTTAAGAATCTTGGGCTATTCGTCACCGTTCAGTAAACGGCCACTGCCATACCGTATTCTGCTGTCATTGAGTTTTTGAGTGAATACAAGGCTGTTTATGTAAGTGTGAGTTCTTATCGGTGAATGGTGATTAACTGCAGAATTACAATCCAGTTACCAGGCGCTGAGGGTTATTTCAATTTATTGGCTTTTGGAAGGTACTCATTCAGCCTTCTCAACAGTGAAATATCAGTTACAATGATGCAAATGTAAAAAGAACACAACATCCAACCCGGACAAGAATCGAACCCAGGCCCCTTCGCCTAGAAATCCGCAAGACTGACTGCGCAACTACTGAGGTGGGCTACTGAAGCATCCTGGCAGTACAGCACAGGCAAAATAAAACTAGGCTGGAAAAGTATTCCACGTACCTTAATACAGCAACCCAAACAGGGGTAGATGCTGAAAATTGGATTGCCTATCTTAAAGTGCATGGAATATCCTTAGATCCAGTTTTATTTTGCTCACTCTATATGTTTTGAATTTTTTAAAGTGAGCATTAAAGGTAAAGCGTGCTATGGCAAGTATACTAATTGCTGCCGACAATGATAAAATTAGGAATGAAATTTCATGAGTTCCTTACGACCATCTAGGCGCAGCAAAACCGGATAAATACTTGTAATGATGATGGTATATTGTAATGTTTGTAGAGTTAAATGTAAACATCCAGAATTAACACATCTGTATTGTAAGCTAATTAAACATTTGAATTTTTCAGAAAATAAGTGGCTTCAAACAATTTAAGAGCATTCTTAACGAAATTAATCGGTATATCAGAGGAAAAATTTTCCACCGGCAGGATTCGAACCGCCTTACCTCAGACTGAAGCGCCACGGCACAGGCGTATGTTTGTCACTTCCGCCACTGAGGCTGGTAGTCCTCTTAAAGTTTCGTATTATATGAATAAAATTGAGCTCTAAAACACTGTTTCAGTATTTTAAGTAATCATATATCAAACGCCTTAAACTATTAAGCTGGAAACATGTGGTGCCCAGAAGATGTTGAGGTTTTGACTATGCAACCAATTGGTTCTAGGGCGAAGCTTACTACAACAACGCGGTACTCGAAATGACAGACCATGATTTTAGGAAATCAAACGCAGTTGTCAATATGTCGTTCTCCTTTGTCCATAGCACGACACATCCAACGTTACCTTTATTGGCCTCTATCCATGTCCCTTGTAAACATAGTATTTCGATGTAACGTCCTCGTAGATGTTCTTTTTTCTGTTATTTCTGCTCAGCATCTATTAGTACTCGTGCGGGATGTCATTTAGCATAGTACTCAAAACAACCACTTCTTTAAACAAATCTTGTTTCGAATGGATCTCTCAAATGAATTTCCTTGCCGTTTCATACAAATGTGAAGAGACACGGAATTGAAATGCTGTGCTCGTAGTGTCTTCTAGAGGTTTGCACGGAGTACTAAGAAACACACCGGATGAGAATACTGGAACACGGAGCGGCGGCTTTTCTCTCGCATCTTGTCCGGGCACCCCTATTGTCTAGGCGAGACAATTGAGCAGTTCGCGCTGCCAGACTGTTGAATGAACTCTTCTCTTTCTGTTTGCCTATATTCAGCTGCTCTTTGTTTGGCGGGTTTAGATCTGAGACACTCAAGTCACTCCTTTCTCTTGTCCTACATGTATATTGCGATACGATCTTTCTCAACAAACTGAACGGATGTTTAATAGGGAGAGAACCTATATTGTTTTAACGGACTTATTCACAAAACGCTTCTGTTCATATTCATAGGAGTGCGTTAGATTTGTCTTGCCGTACCGTGTTATTAGTTCTTCATCTGCTAGACAAAATATAATTTTGGAGCTGTCTCTAGGTGTCTCGCGACTTAGCACACCAGACAAAGAATTAGTCACTCTTCAAGGAGACGTCAAGCTAATACTGCCCTAAGCGTATGACCCCAGTTGCTTTTGCGCTCTAAAACAAAACAATAATACTGCCTAAAAGTGACTAGCCTCGATAATGGGTCAGTTCGGGTGAGGAAGAGGGTCCACAAGTTTCGTCATGCATGCCATATCCAGTTGAAGCCATTCGTTGGTGATTAGAATTAGATCCCATACAACAAGCAAAACGTGTGGATATTTATTACTATGTTTTACCTGCCGTTCCAAATGGTGCCAGACATTTTCTGTGGAATTAAGATCGGGAGATTTAGCAGACCAGTTGACTTGCGATAGGGTGCCTAGGTGTTCGTCAAACTGGGAACGAATGAGTCCAGCTGTGTCAGCATGGGTGTTACCATCCTGGAAGACAGGAGTGTTCGCGGCAAACTCATCATGAAGATGCAAAAAGCACTATTTACTCATTGAGAAAGTTAAAAACAAACATCCAGATTTTATGTTCGCGTCAAAGTGTACGTGTGGACCCAAGCTCTAATACGAAAAACATGCCTGAAGCACCACAGAACCACCAACAGCTTGAACTATGTCCTCCACATACTGTGTGTAAACGGATTGTTGGCTCGTCAATACACTTGACGCTGGGCAGGTAGGCACGAGATGTGAGGCAGCAGGCATCTGGATTTAGGTGGTCAAATGATCGAGAAGAGATTAACTGCCAAAAAAACTGACCGCCGAAGAGGTTTATTTCAGAAAGAGGGTGTACGTTGGTGCCTAGAGAAGGGGGCGGGGGGGGTGGGGGGAGAAGGCGACCACAGGAAGCGAAAGTACTGCTCGTGCAAGCCTAACTCATGTCATGGGGGAGCGGAAAGGACCGTATTAACAGAGCAGCCTGCGGGCAATGGAGAGCTGCACCTAGCGCGACTGCGCCTGATGCACCACGTGACTCTTATTAGCCACCACACTCGCCGAGGTGGTTCAACAAACTTCACTGAAGGCGTCCCTCATTCAGTGTCCCCCACTTTGAGAAATCTGACACGACAGCATCGCACGCTGAAGGCATGAGATCATAGGCAGCTGCCCAGCGTCCAGTCTAGTTACCATGTCTCAATAAAGATAGAAAAATTGTTTCTAAGCATTTATCTGGTCTGTGCTCTCCAGTGTGCGGGGCAGCCGCACAACGCCTTGCATCATTTGACAAGATGCAAAATCGCGACTCGCTGGACCATGCTATCTGCCTATAATTACCCACTGTACATTTTCTGTAAGTATAGTCGTTTGAGAGGTGTGGAGAACTGTATTGTTCACAAGGACAGTAACTGACTGTTGCACACACTTCTGCAGTGATGAGATTAATCATATCTGACAGTTAAACAATATCAACAAACGCACTTCTAAATAATGAAACTGACAAGAGCACTGAAAGGAAAATCAGGAATTCCAAGAGTAGAAACACGTATCTCTAGAATTATACACATGTAAGAAATATGGATAAGTTTAAAAAAAATAGAATAATAAATGCAGCGGTGTGAACATCAAGAGGTTTGTTAACAAAGCAGTAATAAATAAAGAAAGGAAGGCTGAAGAGCGGAAGAAATATCTAGAAGGAATTGTAAAGAAATCACACTATATATGTTATAGAAAGGTAAAAGGAAGTGGAAAAATATGAGAGGGAAGTTTTGATAGTGAGCGAAGGATTTTATTGTGCATTTAAAAACGTCGAACCATGGCGCCTGTAGAACACGACATTCCCTAAAAATTATATACGTCCTTGAGAGAACATATCATAACAAAACTATTCAATTTGGTATGGTAGGTATACAGGGATGAACAAAAACATGGAAACACCGAAACACAACAATTACCTTGTCTAATACGGTGCAGGAAAACTGTTGGGATTCAAAACAGCCTCCAATCGTCTCGGGATGGATACAGACCCTGTATACAGACCCTATATGGTTGTCAATGGAATCTTATAATATTCTTCCTGCAACATAATGGCAAGTTGTGGTAACGATGATGGTGGTGGATAGCTATCACACTCCGTTTTCTCCAAAGTAGACCACAAAGGGTCAACAGTATTCAGATCGGGGGACTGTGGTGGCCTGGGTAGATCAGACAGTTCGACCTCGTGTTCATAAAACCAGTCTTGGATAATGCGAGCTGTGTGAGCAGAGTCTTTATCCTCTTGCAATGCAGGATCACCATTGGACAACAAACATGGTATAAGTAGGCTGTTTAGGTTTCTATGTTCGTAACGTCACGTAGCGCTCTGTATGAAAATCACTGACTGTGCTGTGTGCAGTCTGTGGCTGGTTTGCATTGTTGGAATATTTGCTGTTGTAGTGTTGGGCAGCTGGATGTGAACAGCGCATTAGCGTTGCGCAGTTGGAGGTGAGCCGCCAGCAGTGATGGATGTGGGAAGAGAGATGGCAGAGTTTTGAGAGCGGACGATCTGGACGTGTGTCCGTCAGGAAAAGGAAATTTGTAAGACTGGATGTCATGAACTGATACATATATTATGACTTTTGAACGCTATTAAGGCAAATACATGGTTTGTTCTCTATTAAAATCTTTCATTTGCTAACTGTCCCTATCAGTAGTTAGTGCCTTCAGTAGTTAGAATCTTTTATTTAGCTGGCAGTGTTGGCGCTCCCTGTATTGCAGTAGTTCGAGTAACGAAGATTTTTGCGAGGTAAGTGATTCATGAAAGGTATAGGTTATTGTTAGTCAGAGCCATTCTTTTCTAGGGATTATTGAAAGTCAGATGGGGTTGCGCTAAAAATATTGTGTGTCAGTTTAGTGTTGATCAGAGTAAGTAAAGAGAGAAATGTCTGAGTACGTTCAGTTCTGCTCAGCTCTTTGAAAATCAAATAACGTAAGGGGTTTTCCAGCACAGTAATTCACAAATTTTTCAAAGGGGACGTTTCAGTGGTACCATGGGGTGGACCTGATCAGCCGGAATGCACACGTAACGCTTCTCATTAACGCGACATTGCAGAGTAACCACGGGGCGCGTGGGATACCACGGCATGGCTGCCAAAATCGTCACCGAGTGCCCGCCATATTTCATCTTGGCACGTAAACTCGGCCAGAAGTTGGAGACAGTGTGAAACAAGACTCATCTGACCAAATGACATTCTTCCATTATCCCATACTCCAAGTTTTATGGCTTCAACAACACGTTTTCCTGTTATGGGCATTTGCATCATTAATGAGCGGTTTTGGAATTCCAGCTATCCCTACAATTCCTCACTTATGGAGGTCCCTTCATGTTGTTTTGGTGCTGACAGTGTTCATGAGTGCGACATGGGTCCTAAATAGTGACACGAATGACTTACAAAAGAATGGAAATGCTGTTAGAAGCTGACCTTAAAGATCAGTTTGGGTTCCGAGGAAATGCAGGAATATTCAAGGAAAAACAGAGCTTAAAACTCATCTTAAAAGATAGACTGAAGAATGTCCCTATTTTCCCCCGTCCTAGTGGTCCAACACTAGTCGGATCTCTTCGCATCCGTGGAGACCCCAAAGCTACAGACAATGCCCAAGCTGTGATGGATACCCATGTGCTACAATAGCCCGAAGAATCATTGTCGCCTTACAGGTGGGCATTGTTACTCGAAGATTGGCCTCTCAGGCATATTTTTTCTTGATGCTGAGTCTCAAACATTTAGGATCATCGGTCATTTGGGTTACAGCAATACTTAGTCTGCCTTTTCACGTAGCAGGCACTCCAGAAATATTTCAATGACTCCTGAACAACTGCTGGATGGCATTAGACGTTGATTGTTCAGATAAATTGTCTTCTTTGACCTCCACAGGCTGTGTCGTCGAACTCAGAGATAAACTGAAGTTTGTTGTTGGCGGCATAGGTGATTTCACTCATCATATGGTTACATTTCTTGAAGGAGCTGTTGGAAAATACCTTGTTTATTTTTGTGATATCTTATGCCACATCAAAACTAGTTTTATCGTCGGCTGTATTCAAGAACAATATTTTGATGTTTCTGTAATTTAACTATGATTTGCCATCACTTCTTTGTCCTCTCATATTCGGAAAGTTCACTGCAGCAACTAGATGTTTTGTGTTAAAATGTCACTCTGGATTATGCTCCTTCGAAACTGTAATTTCTTCACTGTAAGTAAGGCACACAGCTTGATCACCAACACCTTCAAGAAAATGCAATATAGTGTACTCTTTGTAGAATTTTCGACATTCCCTTTCCGCGCCCCTTTTTCTGCTATCATCCTTTACATCTAGATGCCAGAATCACAGTTCATTACGAGGAAAGTACGACGCTATACCCAAACAATAGTAAGTGACTGACCTACAAAATAATTGTTGTCAAATCTTCACGGCAACCATCACTGCTTTCGACAATGAACAACAGCCTCATTACTGGTTTCTTCTTTAATTCTATTGTAATATTGCTACACTAATTTTCTTAGCTGCTGTGTAATGTTGTAACTTTAATTTGGTATGCTGATATCGGTGCTAATTGACAATGAAAGTGGGTTAAAAGCCGTGATCTGTCTGGGGACGTTAACCGTGGATTACTGGGCAACTGTTTCATCAGATATTTAGTCTAGGTTTACCAAGCAGACTAACATTAATGATAATCTTTTAATAGTCATACAAAACCGGTAATATATATATATATAAAAAGAGAATTTAAATAAAAAGAAAGAAATCAGTTTATATTTGGAAATTTATTTTAAGATTGTTCATTGAAATCTCAGCATATTATACGTGAGTTATAACTCAGCTGGTGCCTTATTTACGATTGAAAAATGTGAGATTGTAATCTTACGGAACACATAAAATATGGAGCCAAGATTGGGAGACTGCATACGACACTGCATTCATAAAATAACTCACGAAGAACATTGAAACATAAGCAAGAAGAAATTAACCACAACCAACAGATTCAGTTTTTACCCAAAGAAATTACGTTCATACCACAATCCTGTCCGTCATGTAATTACCACACACTGGTATACTAAATTCATATTAACTCTTTGTGAAGTCTTCGCAAAAAGAATAGCTGAGGGCTACTTTGATGATTACACCACATGCTCCACGTGGTCAACTTGGTTTACACAAAGCGTACAACTCCACAATAATTTTGATAGTTAAAATACATTAGATCGAAAAGCAATTGACAAAAGCAAAACCTTGAACTGGTTACTAACGTCTTACTATTAACCTGATGGGTCAAACAGTTATATAAGCACGTGGTACTGGTCTCGCAAAGTACACTCCACGTGGGTTGAACATAAAGAAAAGCATAAAGAAAAGTTGCTATATTGTAAAATATTGTCCAGACGAGACGTTATAATCACACAAGCATTCACATTTAAGATTGATGAACTTAGTTAGAGTTACTGATCAACACGTGGTTCCACTTTACTCGCAAAGTAATGACAAACCAACTCCCCCAAAATAATCTGAACTTCACACGAGAATTACACTACGCTGCAATTTAAGATAACCTTAGATATTTTAGAGCTAAACCCGAGATAAAGATGATTAAATTTTCAGTTAGGCTGAACTTAACAAATCCATTGTCCTATGGACTTAGCAGACACGCGCTTAGCCGGAGATCTTACCACTTCAGATGCTCGCCACCGCCAGACTGCAACTGCCCTACAGCCGAGCGTGCTTCCTGAGGGTGGCTCACAAAGACCAACGGAAGTGGCCAGAGGGGCAGCTTCCTATACCAACATGACAACGGACGGACAGGACCATACTAAGGATAGAAACCTCTTTGCTTTTAGGAAGCGTAGCTACCTGTTCCGACGTTGGTCCTACTGTTCTCTAGCAGACAGCCTTGTCTGCTACCCTCAAGCATGCAACTAGAAATACGTATGCTCATTCATCCTCTCACACAAAAGGGAAGGGGGTTGACAGTATCTTATCATATACAGTATATAAAAGAAAGCGGATGTAGGTTCCGTATGAAACTGTGTGACATGAATTAAAGAATTACATATAAACTGTGCTTTAAAGTGTAGTAGTGTGACAGATCGTTCTTGTTTATGTGTAAAAGTAACACGTTCCACTGCTCAGTCTCCTCCCAGATAGTCAGAAACGCCACAGTAAATTTAGAAGAGGAATTTATTCCATAACTGACAACAGATTTAAGAAATGAAACATGAAAGGAGTCCAACAGAGACCTTTCATAACCCCAACGCTCCGGGAAAAGACTGTGCAGGGAATTTTCTGGCCATGCTAGGACATTCCCAAGCAGGCTTCTCACACCCTACTTAAACCAAAAGTGTAAAAAAAAGGCAAAAGGTCACCAGCTACTTGCTAAAACACAATAATTTCAACAAATCTTTAAAATCTACTAATTTCAAACACAAAAAAAAGAACACAATCTGTGACACCTATTTAAAAGATAGTGTAGACCTAATTCGGTCAGCAAGTATAAACAATGGTTCCTGTGTCATTAATATGAAAACAATTTCTGGTTGTTACCCTTATGGAGTTCACCAGTATTTGCTCATTGCAAGAGCCAACTGATCACAGGCAAATTTATGACTGTTTATTAACAAGCAAAATTTATGAAAATAGCAAAGGTGCCACAGCAATTAAAAAAAGAACATCAAATAACATCGGTATTATAAAGCAGAACATTACAATGCACAATCCGCAAAAGCAAAGAAAATGATAAGAGAAAAAACATGTTTTACAAAGTGGTTATCGCAAAAAAATTCTATATCGTATAAAACTAGTAATTTGTAGAATTAAAATAACTATGTGGCACAATTTAATCACTCTCCTATATTTCAATTAGTTAGCAAACAATGAGCACTGTGTCATTATACTGAAAATACAATTAATTATGTGATTGTTACCCTTAAGGGGTTCCTCACTATAAATATGCCCCATGCAAAGGCTAATCGATCACAGTCCAATGAGAATGAATAGCAATCTGACTGATAAACGAAGCAATGCCACATGAATGAATTTACAAAACAAAATAACACAAATCTAATACATCACACAAGAACAAACATTGATCAATAAAACAGTACAATAGTCAATATCTAATAAAAAACACCAATAAATAAAACACCTGCAAAATATAAGAGTCAAAGTCTAAAATAAACAATAAATAGTACACCTGCAAAATACGAGAGTCAAAGTCTAAAAAAAATTAATAAATAGAACACCTGCAAAATACAAGAGTCAGTCTAGTAAACACCAATAAGTCGAATCCCTGCAAAACACACGAGTCAAAGTTTCTGTGACAGAAACACACGTATATGCATTGAACTAAGAACCGTATAATCACTGTTCACTGATACACTCACTAGTTCCACTGTTCCGAGGCACAATATAAGGGGAGGGGAACGGGGTGCGTCGCCGCAGCTGTCAGTAGGGATTTTTGTCCATCTGTTGCGTGCAATCCCGCCGTCTCTGCCCTCTCATGAAGTTTCTCTTTGTGGTCTGTGTCACTTACATCTCGATTTGGTTCCATGTTTGTGTTGTCAAATTCGTGCGATATCCTCGATTGACACGCCAGGTTGATATTCCTGGGCAAGGATGGCACTTAGTGGCTCTTCTTTTGTGCCACCCTTAGCGACCAGAGAACATCGAACCATGATTTACTGTCGCTTGACAGTAGGCATCCATCAGGAAATGTTGATAGGCGTCGTTGAAGTCTGCCAGTTACTCTGGACAGTATGTGTCAAAAGGCTCCACGCCCTTTGTGTTGTTACCTTCTTGGGTTATCCTCAATTGGCTCGCCGGTTTGATATTCCTGGGCAAGGATGACACTTAATGGCTCTTCTTTTGTGCCACCCTTAGCGACCAGAGAACATCGAACCATGATTTACTGTCGCTTGACAGTAGGCATCCATCAGGAAATGTCGATAGGCGTCGTTGGCGTCTGGAAGTTTCTCTGGGCAGTACCTGTCAAAAGGCTCCACGCCCCTTGTGTTGTTTCACCGCGGCCGTCTCGTCACGGTCGCGTGCGTGTGGTGCGTTGCCAGCAGATGGATTTCCGCGCGGTGGACCTCTCGCCCATCTTAGGTCATCGCCTCGAGGAAGGGTCGCCCGGGGCGGCCGCCCATTAGCTCCAGGTGCAAGGGAAAGTGTTTGCCGCGTACCCTTCTTTTGTTGTCGGCCGCGCTCCCAAAGTGGCCTGGCTGACAGCGTGTCCTGCTGGGAAACCCGCCAGTTTACAACTAGTCCGGCTGCTCCCGCTGTCTCTTAAGAGTTTTGCCGGTTCGCTTTCACGCTCTCAACTGCATTCACAGAAATTTTTCATCATCCTTATGTGATTACACAATGTCATACATAATACCACTTAGTATTGTCTTTCACAATTTTTAAGAACATAGTGAGACTTAATATTCTTTTTTTTTTAAAAAAAATAAAAAAAATAAAAGTGAAATGACTTGACAGTATAAAAATAAAAATTTAAATGAACTGACAATATAATATTTAAATCCACATCACTAATGTGGTTCACTTACGTTTTAATAAATCAAATGCTATTTATTAATTCACTAAAATGAATAGGATTATGCCTTGTGCAAGTATAGGTCAGGACAGCATAGGGCTCACATGTTATTTACACACACATACATGCACACCTGTTGTCTGTTCTACAAACTAACTACCCATAAACATGCATTACTCAATATTCTACTTCTATCCACTACTAGTTAAGCCAATAAGCTACTTCAATGTTATTTCAACACCGTGTATATACCACTACAACATTGTTCTAATTCGTCCTCTTCTTGACGCTCGCGGCATACGTCTTGTCACATGATAAATATGGAGAACTTTCCTTAAACATACACATTAAAAAGAACAATGGTTATTTACACGCCAAAACATTTATACCAGTTCGCACACCTGAAAAGAGACTCGCAATTATACATTTATCATACTCATATATTCACACATAAAACAGTAAGAAAATTTTACCTAAAATTACGTTATCACAACAATTAATCACGCAGATGATTCTGAGAAGGTTAAAAATATTTGCATTATACAGGTTATATTACATTTTCTTACCCATTTTGCTGCGATTTCGTTCCTTCTTTACGTTACCTTTCGCTTCCAAATCAGTTATTTCGCCTGTGGTGGTTATTCTGGATTCATTTCTCATGAATGGCAAAATTGTGGTCACCTCTATTCTGTAAAACAGTATCATCTTAACATATTGAACTTACAACAGACACAAAAGATCCGAATCCTCCTGTAGTTTTAATGACAAATGTTTTGCTTTATCCTTATTACCTTAAACCAAGCTTTCCTTCGTTCCCATAATCAAAATTATTTAATCATCCTCTACCTTCAAGAGGGAAATTTCCTCAGTACAAATCATATAGGCTGCAGTGCATCCCGCACCAGCGAAAACAGTAAGCTGTAATGCTCACAGCATCAGCAAAACACATAAACGTCGCTTTTCTAGGACAAGTATTAACGCAGAATAATTTTTTAGGCTTTGGCTCAACATCAATCAAGACTACAAAAAGGATCCATATTTCCGTTCCATTCTCCATTTGCTGAAAAGCTGCTCGTATTTGACTACCACAATAATATTTCAGAGCCACGTAAATTACACAAACCACAATTCTTCTTTCACCTTGAAGGGAATCAATATACTTACGAAATCCACAGACAGCACTTTACGTACTCAGCTATAAAGAACAACAAAGACATATATCATCAATATTAACATATCATCGCATATTGGAAGCCAATGGTTCAACAGTCGTATTATCACATCCTGTTTTCAAGATTCCAAACTTACTCATTCCTTTCTCAGAGTTCTCCTATCTTAAAATATTCATACAGCACGCATACTATAGTAAGAGATCCTCATTTATACTGACAGATATAGAATAGTAATAGATAGTAGCACTGAAAGCCGAAAATCGGAAACAAGCCCATAATACCCACAGATCGGATATTCCCCTGAGTTTTGCATTAATTCAACACAGATCTTGCTTCCCTCAGGAGCGACTCTTTTCAATTTACACAAAAAAAAAAAAAAACAAACAGCATTTCACTCGTTCACAAGGAAACCTTTTATGTTCACATTAGAACCAACCTAAATCCTAATTGCACAAGGAAAAAAAAAAGCTAGAAACATCACATAGAAACATCTTTATCATTATTTTTACCAACGTATTATTCAAAATGCATATGTCACAAATTTAAACTAATCAATTGTTTCTCTTCACTATAAACCCTATGTACTCATTTGCCATGTCGCTCATTTCTTCCGATTGGCGCCTTCTGGGCTGATCATTTCTCATTGCCGGTTTCGTTCATTTCCATTTACTGGATTATGTCTAGGGTTGGCCGGTCGAATTTCAACATCATGTGGGGCTCCGCCTACAATCCTACTCCCACTGTGTTCATCGTAGTAACGATGCTGGTTGCCGTACCTGTTGCGTTCACGATCTTGTCTACGTCCTCGATCATTTCTGTTGTTCCACCTGTGTTCGCGACTGTCACCCCAGTTTCTATACGGCCGGTCCCGATTATTGTTCCGTTCGCGTCGCGACGACCAGTCACGCCGTTGATTAGTAATACGGCCACGACTGCGGTCGCGCTGCTGTGCCCCGTAATAACTTTGTGCCTGATTAGGCGGACATTCTCCTGTATTGTATTCCAACTCTTGGAGAAGCGTCTTAAACGTTTCCACGTCCTCTTTGCATCGTCCCGCAAGAATGACGTGCCGCAAGTGCATCGGCAATTTGGTGATGCATATCCTAATTAGTTCCGCAGGCCCGTATGGGTCGTATAGGAACTGATTTGCCTGCAGCATGTGGTCGAATAGGCGTGCAGGGCTGCCGAAACCAGACTGGTTCAAATTTGGCAGCATAATTATGCCATGTTTGACCCTATCTTGTGCCGCTTCCGACCAATAGGCGGACAGAAAGGCTTGTCGAAACTCCCGAGTGGAGTTGCAGTGACGCGCTGCCGACCTCATGCGAATCGCCGGTTCGCCTTCCAAATAGCCACACATATATTCTATCTTATGTGAACTTGCCCAGTCGGGAGGAAGACAGAACTCAAATTGCTCGAGCCATGCTCGTGGATGTATTCCTTTTTGCGAATTTCGGAATATCTCAAACTTTCTCACCGTAAGGAAATGTTTGAAATCAAATCCCCGCATTTCCTCCTGGCGAGGCCCTTGAATGTTTCTATTATTCTCATGTCTGCCCCTCAAATTACATTCTTCCCTGTCGTCAAAATCTCCCTCGTGGCCGGAGTCCCTCTCTGCACTGTTCGTACGGCTATTTTTAATGCTATTGACGAGTTCGGAATCACACGCCATGCGGTTTTCCAGATGCGCCACGCGTTCTTGTAATTCGCCTGTTACAGCTCTGTTTTGCCTGTTCACTTCGAACTGTCCCTTCTGAAATCTCAGAAGCGAACGCACTTCTTCGGTCTCTGCGGCCGCTACCGGTGTAGTATTGTTCTCGCTTTCCGTCAGCTTCATCGTGCCTACAATGTCCGCTAATGCCGCAATCTTATCATCAATTTGTCTCTTGTCCTCCGCCCCAGTCTGCTTCAATTGTTCTACTTGCTGTTCCAAAGCGTGGATCGCTAAACTGTTGTCCGCTATTGTGTTGCTAACGGACGTGGGACAATGCGTTTCTGCCTCTTGGACCCTCGAGAGTACCTGCTGGTGCTCCCTTCGGCATTCTTCCCTCAGCTCTTGGAAATTCCTAAGTAGCCGTTCTTCGCTTTCTTTAGATTCGGCATCGCCCCTCCGCTTGCTCTGTTCTAAGGCTTGCAGACGATCATCGATTTGTTCAAATGTACGGCCTAATTCTTTCATAATATCACTTTTTATCTCACTTGCCAGATTGTTTATTCTTTGTGAGATATCATCGGACACTCTCTGCATCGACTTGTCGACTTTATTTGTCTGCTGGATTAGTTTTTCGTCTATTTGTTCGCCTAGCTCTCGGATCGATTTTTCAGATGATTCTTTTTGTTCTCGGAACGATTTTTCTGATTTCTGCGTCATTTGTTCGAACGATTTTTCTGATTTCTGCGTCATTTGTTCCCCTAGCTCGCGGATCGATTTCTCTGTGTTTTCTTTATTTTGTTGCAATAAGGCTTTCATGAGTTCTGCTAAATCAATTTGGTTAGTTGGAGGCAAATTAATTTCTGGCTCTGCTGTGAGCCCGTTCGTGCTGTTTTGCATTTCGTCTGAAGTATTCCCCATTGCATTTTCGGAACCGCCCGACGCGTTAATATTGGAAATCAAATTATCCCCTTGGTCCATCTTGCTTAAGTTGTTGGACCGCTTACTTTTAGCTTGGTTACGTGTTTGCATTAGTGCAATTTATACTCAGTACGCAACACACTAATCACAATAAATGTGTCCCCCAAAAATTACGACAGTTACACGAAAGATACCCAACCTAGTACACACTTTTTCACACGCAAAACAAATTTTTATCTTTGATTGAAACAGTGGAATTTACAAGCGAGAATAAAAAACACACAGACATATAAAACACACAAATATAAAAAACAAAACAAGACAAACAACGCAACACCGATCAACAACGCCGTGAATCTTTTGAAAGTCTGCTCGGAAACAACACAGAAGTTGTTTGAGCGCTGTAGGAAAAAAATTAAGATTATAACACGCTCGCAATCTAACGTTTCAGAGATTCCAGAGTCTAGCGGAATCACAGAACAGGGTCGCCATGTGTAATATTGTAACTTTAATTTTGCTATGCTGATACCGGTGCTAATTGACAATGAAAGTGGGTTAAAAGCCGTGATCTGTCTGGGGACGTTAACCGTGGATTACTGGGCAACTGTTTCATCAGATATTTAGTCTAGGTTTACCAAGCAGACTAACATTAATGATAATCTTTTAATAGTCATACAAAACCGGTAATATATATATATATAAAGAGAATTTAAATAAAAAGAAAGAAATCAGTTTATATTTGGAAATTTATTTTAAGATTGTTCATTGAAATCTCAGCATATTATACGTGAGTTATAACTCAGCTGGTGCCTTATTTACGATTGAAAAATGTGAGATTGTAATCTTACGGAACACATAAAATATGGAGCCAAGATTGGGAGACTGCATACGACACTGCATTCATAAAATAACTCACGAAGAACATTGAAACATAAGCAAGAAGAAATTAACCACAACCAACAGATTCAGTTTTTACCCAAAGAAATTACGTTCATACCACAATCCTGTCCGTCATGTAATTACCACACACTGGTATACTAAATTCATATTAACTCTTTGTGAAGTCTTCGCAAAAAGAATAGCTGAGGGCTACTTTGATGATTACACCACATGCTCCACGTGGTCAACTTGGTTTACACAAAGCGTACAACTCCACAATAATTTTGATAGTTAAAATACATTAGATCGAAAAGCAATTGACAAAAGCAAAACCTTGAACTGGTTACTAACGTCTTACTATTAACCTGATGGGTCAAACAGTTATATAAGCACGTGGTACTGGTCTCGCAAAGTACACTCCACGTGGGTTGAACATAAAGAAAAGCATAAAGAAAAGTTGCTATATTGTAAAATATTGTCCAGACGAGACGTTATAATCACACAAGCATTCACATTTAAGAGTGATGAACTTAGTTAGAGTTACTGATCAACACGTGGTTCCACTTTACTCGCAAAGTAATGACAAACCAACTACCCCAAAATAATCTGAATTTCACACGAGAATTACACTACGCTGCAATTTAAGATAACCTTAGATATTTTAGAGCTAAACCCGAGATAAAGATGATTAAATTTTCAGTTAGGCTGAACTTAACAAATCCATTGTCCTATGGACTTAGCAGACACGCGCTTAGCCGGAGATCTTACCACTTCAGACGCTCGCCACCGCCAGACTGCAACTGCCCTACAGCCGAGCGTGCTTCCTGAGGGTGGCTCACAAAGACCAACGGAAGTGGCCAGAGGGGCAGCTTCCTATACCAACATGACAACGGACGGACAGGACCATACTAAGGATAGAAACCTCTTTGCTTTTAGGAAGCGTAGCTACCTGTTCCGACGTTGGTCCTACTGTTCTCTAGCAGACAGCCTTGTCTGCTACCCTCAAGCATGCAACTAGAAATACGGATGCTCATTCATCCTCTCACACAAAAGGGAAGGGGGTTGACAGTATCTTATCATATACAGTATATAAAAGAAAGCGGATGTAGGTTCCGTATGAAACTGTGTGACATGAATTAAAGAATTACATATAAACTGTGCTTTAAAGTGTAGTAGTGTGACAGATCGTTCTTGTTTATGTGTAAAAGTAACACGTTCCACTGCTCAGTCTCCTCCCAGATAGTCAGAAACGCCACAGTAAATTTAGAAGAGGAATTTATTCCATAACTGACAACAGATTTAAGAAATGAAACATGAAAGGAATCCAACAGAGACCTTTCACTATGTTGTTACGAATGCTGTGCATTACCAACAAGTAATCGGCCACAAAAAATTGTTTCCTTCTTTTAATGAAAACAAAGTGTTGCGGAAGTACCTTACGACCTATCTCGATATTGGTTGGCTGCTAGGGGAACTCCTTAATCCTCAGTAAATGAAGAAATTATGGCACTGGTACACTCTGTATTTTGCTGATAGGATGGTTCAAGCACGTCCGATGGCCTGCAGTTCTTCATTTTCACAGTTGATTCCAGTCTTGCTGCTGGAATATCGCAATTAGTACATGTTTTAATAATATATAATAATAATAATTAACGATTGTAACCACTGTCGTTACAGTAACAGTAATAATCGATACAGGGAAGTCAAGCTATCAATTTATAAATCCGTTATATCAACTGGGAGTGTCTGCAAGAACGACAAAGGACTACGTCAAGCTTGTGGCAACTACAAAGGCAACAAAATAAAATCAGACGCAAATGTAAAGTTGTCGAGAAAATGGTTGCTGGGTACGGTGTTTTAACAATATGTCGCGTGAGGCGATTCTCTTTTTATTGAGAGTGTAGCAAATTCATTAAGACTGTAGGCCTACACTCAACAATATCGCAGTTTGTGAAGGAACTCTATGTGCAAGGTCGGCGTTTCTGTGTAACTGTACGTATAAGGTCGCAGTCTGTGTAATAATTCTATGTGCGCGTCGTCTGTTGCGTTTCAGCTTACATAATTAATATTGTTTTAAAAATAATTCCAGATACATCTAATACAAATAGTGATTTCATCCATGGATGGGTTTAGCGTTTATCTTTCGGTAGGCGGAAGGAATGGGGTATTCATTTTAATCTTCCTCTGGTTGCTTTCGCCAAACACCGAGAATTGTCGTCACAAAGTACTCCCAAATGAAAGAAGCCAACTTAATTAAGATTCATAAGACGGAACTCATCTTCAGATGGGACTAGTAAGAGAGGCTCAGCTCGTGTAAATTTGCTTCTCTACGGCAACGTAATTTTCGGAAGAAAGTACACAATGGAAAAATTACAGTTAATCGGTGGGTGAGTTAAAATATCACAAAAAAATACGCAAAATCTGACCTCGTATCACATCATTTAGGGGTTTTATTTTGGCGAGCTCAAACCCAAGAGTTTTGTAATTGCGAAAGTAACCATGGATTGCTTTGCTAAGATAGACATTGTTACACGATTTTCTTTACTTTTCGATGAGAGTAATTTCTTAAATGATGCGCAGATCAACAACTACAGGAGTTCCAAGAGTTAATAGCGCTACAACTGTGAAAATTACGTTACATAAAGTTGAAAGCAAGTATTCGTTCAGCACCTAGGGCACTCTGTTTTTAAGTAATTTGATTTAGAAAATGTGCCTCCACGATTCTTGCGTATTGTTGCTCTTGAAGGTAAAAGTCTTACATAAAGGTCACCGAGAACCCCATTGGTGACCGCACTATTTTGCGTGAAGTTTGCACCGAATCAACACTCTACCCAACTAGAAAATCTATGTTAATTTAATAACATTTATTAATTATAAACAATGAAGTTAAGAGTGGCTTTTGCAATAAAAAACGGTTTATGTGCACAATCTACAAGCTGTAATTAAATTAGGTTATAACTGCATTTATTTTACCCGGCTTGGAGCACAGCTAAATATATTATACTTGCTCTTTATTAATAACTTAGTCTGAAACAGTTAATATCGTGTCATCACGTTCTGTGTTCATGATGCAGGCATTCATCTGAATCTGAGAAAGTGCCTTCTTGTCGAATAAGAAATAAAAATCTTGGGTTGTCTAGTCAATGGAAATAGAGTCTATATTATATTGTATTGTATGCTAACTGGGGGCCTAGAAACGACGGAGAGGCTCCGTCTCGTCTGCAGCCGCAGTGGTGCACAACCTCACGACGACTACCGCAGTTCACTTCACCCCTCCGCCACCCCACACCGAACCACTCTAATTGTGCGGTTCGGCCTCCGGTGGACCCCACCCCCCCCCCTCAGGGAATGCCTCACACCAGACGAATGTAACCCCTATGTGGTAGAGTAATAGTGGTGTACGCGTACGTGGAGAACTTGTTTGTGCAGCAATCGCCGACACAGTATAGCTGAGGCGGAATAAGGAGAACCAGCCCGCATTCGCCGAGGCAGGTGGGAAACTGCCTAAAAACCATCCACAGACTGGCCGGCTCACCGGATCTCGACACAAGTCCGCCGGGCGGATTCGTGCCGGGGACCAGGCGCTCCTTCCCAAACGGGACAGCCGTGCGTTAGATAGCACGGCTAACTGGCCGGGTCAAATAGAGTCTGACTTGAAAATGTAAGAGTTGTGACAGATTTTTCAATTCCTTGGCTCACTTACGATGCGAGAGGCTTCCTCGAAACGTGTACGCCTCATGTACGATTTCATTTGGATGGCACAACAACTACAAGAACTGCTGTGAGAGATGCCGAACACTTTTGGAACGAGGAGCAAGAAAGATTATTCTGTATCCTTATGGAGGGACTGACATAATCAGTTCCAGTATTTTTTGATGAGAACGCTGAGATGGAACAACAGACTGATAAAGTGGTTGTGGGATGAGAGCAGTTCTACTGCAAATCCGGGAAGGCGCTGAAAGATTGACTGCTTACACCTCCACGTGCTCTTTAACTCCAAGAACAATTACTCTAATAGAGAAAAAAATGTCTTTTAGTTTTGTGGGTAATCTGTAAATTCTAACGATATTTAATGTGGCAGACCATTCACTCCAGTAACAAGCCAGGAGGAGCGATCAGGACAACTGGCAAGAAGGGCGCTGAAGCTTCAGAAGTATAACATCACAGTTGTGCCGAAAAATAAACGCAAACACAAATCCACTGCAGTAACATTACAACGCTGGCGATATTCCGGTCACCACTATAGGCACAAACATTGAAGTCAAATAAAGGGAAGATCAGTAATTATTGTAGAATGTAAAGGCGTTAGAGAATGAAGATGTTTCCAGAGAGGAATTTGGATTAGTAGATGAAATAAAAGAGATAACAACTCGCTATGACAGAAATAGTTGCTCCTCATTTCAGGTCATTTACAGGCAGTTATACTGAACTACTTTCATGACATACTAACTTCTGGTCGTCTGGGATTTGGGATATGAGTGTGTACTGACCACTCCAGCCTCCACACTGTTACCAAGGCCACATCTGATGAAGCTCTGGAAATCGTCAGGTTTCTTGTAGAATTATGGAGCACCACAACGATTTATGCCGAGAGAGGAGTCAGAAGTAATTTCAAGATGCAATATCGTCGACAGTTTGATAATTGCCTATCCTCTGCAGACGAAAGGCCTCACAGAACTTATTAACGAGACGTTGGCAGATACTCTCTGAAGATATGTTGATGTCAAGTACAGAGCCTACGGTAGGATACTGTCTATTGTTACATAAGCGCACAATGCACCAAAGCAAGATATTGCAGGTTTCACGTCGTTTTTCCTGACTCAAGGCCGACAAATTGAAACAGCAATGAAAACTTTTGATTCCATTCCTACCTGACCGAGCCTGAGCTCATCACCAGACATGATACAGTAAATCTTCTGGATCCCACTTTAATGATTGTGAACATCATAACGTCAAACCTCGATTTGTGCCGGCCGGAGTGGCCGTGCGGTTCTAGGCGCTACAGTCTGGTGCCGAGCGACCGCTACGGTCGCAGATTCGAATCCTGCCTCGGGCATGGATGTGTGATGTCCTTAGGTTAGTTAGGTTTAATTAGTTCTGAGTTCTAGGCGACTGATGACCTCAGAAGTTAAGTCGCATAGTGCTCGGAGCCATTTGAACCTCGATTTGTAACCTATAACCTAGGCTACACAGTATGTATTTTTACTCCTGTGCGGGAAGTTAGACTGATCTTCACCGAATCCTACGCCGCTTTTCAGATAACACATGTAGCGCCGAGTATGATCCTAAAACAATGTGACAAAAGAAATGAGATGTCGTTCATATCCTTTGCATGAAGCTCTATCATATCCTGAGGTGCAGATCAATGATAGGGACCTCTGATATGAGAAACATCTAGACCTGATGGCGAATAGGATGCTTCGGTGAATTTGAATGTGCCAGTAATCAGGCGAACCTGACAATGGAACCAGAACTTCAGGATCCATCAGAAAACTTGTAGTTCACTCTAAAACAGACGGCTGCTGCTTTGCAAGGAGGGGCAACAATGTGTTATACGTCATCTGCCGTGATGGTGCCGTTGTCAGTGGCAGGCACTACGTAAGCGACAGGCTCGCTTTCTGCATCCTGCAGTGATTTATAAATCAATATTTCTGACTTGTTGAAGGCTCTGGGACTTAATTACTCATGGAATATAGCAATCTGCGATGACATACTATGTGTGTTTAAATAGGAGTTCTCTCTGCTGAGGCAGACAGTTCAGCTCATAATATATTTTTCTGTATGCTCAGTAATTGTGCTGCAACGTGTTACTTCTTGTTGATGATTCTTCTCTCGTAACTGGTGCTCAATATCCTTTCGATTAACGTTAAGTTCAGGATTACTTACCAGGGTTTTGGTTAAGGTATTACATTAAAATCTATGGTGTATTGGCAGCCAGACTTTTACGGGAGAGAACTCCAACACATTCAATAGCTGGTAACAATCCGTCAGTAATATGTATAGGTACTATCTGGCATACTTTGTTTACATTGGGCGCTCTGGTCCAATTATATTTGAGACAAAGACACACTCCCTTTATTTCTGACGTCATCATCATTATCATAATCAACTTCATCATTATCATCATCACATGACAAACCACACCCACTCCCTCCCCCCCTCCATACACACACACACACACACACACACACACACACACACACACACACACACACAGACACACACACATTCACAGACACACACACACACACACACACACACATACACACACACATAAACACAACAATGGTTATGTAAACTTTCACAGTGTTAATTTCACATCTAAAATGTTTGTTAAAAGCATGTAAATGATGTAACTTATGGTGTTCCCATGTTTGAAATGTCTGTATTATTTATCAAAAATACATCAGCTTCCCCTCAGCATACTGAGTACGTGAAGTGCTACTATGTTATTCCCATATCTCAAATATCTGTCAAAAATTCATAAAAGGAGTAACTTACAGTATTTACACATCTAAAATGTAAGTCAAAAATATGTCAGCAACACACACAATATTTATGTCAATGTAGGTTCCACTTCTAAAATATCCGCCAGAAAAAAGATGTAAGGATATTGATGAAATTGGTGTAACCTATAGTATTTATATGTCTTAATGTCTGTAAGAAATATTTAAATACACACACACACACACACACACACATACACACACACAGTGGTTATGTTAAGGTTATTACCATATCTAAAATGTTTGTATTGGCGCTCTACAAAGATCAGATAAGCTAAAATAATGTGTCATCTACCGAAAGAGTGCCCTTATTGTGAAACTTACACTTGATGCCCAAAACATGACTGTGGATTCTCAAATTGTCACAATACTATCTCCACGTCTAAAATGTTTTATAGCAGTAAAGAATACATGTGATCTGCTAACATTATGCAATGCAGTAATATTTGACTCTTCACCTTAGGCCTAAATGAGGTTATGTAATTGACAACACAAAAATGTCTTTACCAATCATGTTTTAAGGAGGAACATGAAAAGGATAATTAATATTTTTGACTGGCTGATGCAGCTTTTTTTATTACTTTTGATCTATGCTGCACGTTTATCGGCTATGCCATGCTAATAGTAAACCATACTAAAAAAGTTACATTTTGATGAGCTCTTTAATTCGTTGTATCACTTGAACAGCATATTTTCGTAATACACGAGTAAAACTTCTTAATGTACCAAATACAAAATGTAAACAACCCGTGGTTAAAGACAATATATGTCAGCTACAGTCTTCCACGAGGGTGAAAACGTGATCTCTCGAAACTTGCTTTCAATGTAAGAGGTGTATCCAAAAGTGATGTCATGATTATGTAAGAGATTCAGTGCTATTTATGTAACTTGGTACGGGGAATTAAAAGTAAAATAATATTCAGAAGTATGAAGCCTTGGAAGCCGTAAGAAACTGGATGCCTATAGCAAGTGCCAGTAAATTCTACAATGTCCCCAGACCAACACTGATGTATAAAGCTTCTGGAAAATATCCAATTCAAAGGCAGACGGGCTCTTCCTATATACTGGGCGAGGAATGTAAAGCTTGGCTAGTTAAACGGATATTTGAGAGTGAAAACAATGTATTCCCTAAGAGCAGAAGTCAATTCGCTTCTACTCACCCTCACCATTGCAAAAAGAACAAACGATTCTTGGGTAGCCTTATTCATCTGTAGATAACTTTTACCAGGATACTGGACAGGTCTTTACAATCTACCTTATTCAGTTTATCCCTACTCTACAGCATTACCTTAGAAAGAGGGTATTTACTGATGTAAAATGCAAGTGCTACACCGTTCATTCATTTCTCACTCCCAGTCAATGCGCACACTACTGACAGTGTCTCGTAACACAACACTACAGACTTAATGTGCTGATGTCAGGACGATTGCGACGATGCCCAGTTTCCATTTTGTGAACTGTAGATTGCTATGTGCTAGCCTGTAAAACTGAGTCAAGATAGCTGTATAAGAGTGAGATGCTGAGCTCAGAAAGAGGATAAGATGTTAGTATTATACAGAGTATAGCTTTAGGAAGAAAATTTTCCAGTAAAGAAAAAGAAATTGAAATAACATAGTGTGAAAGTATTGTGTGAAATATTGTTTTATAGTCATCGTTGTTATTGTTTGTAAATGCTACATTTTTTCACCCAATTCCTACCTTTTGTTATCTACAGTGTTGCCAGGTACCCTCATTTAGTCAGGATCGTCCCGATTTCCCATCGCAAACCCGACTCCAGATTAAGTCGGGATACGTAAAAATCCCGATTACCCCAAACCGTTCTTTACGTCATTGTTTAAATTAAGTGGCAGTTATATAAGCGCAGCTGAAATGACAAAGTCAGCTTTCCGTTCGACGAGAGCAAAGTTGACAAACCTGTATTCGACAGCCGTTTTTCCAACTTAACTCGCGTTCATTGGGGAGTCAAAATCCGAGGAAAACAATTGATTATGGTTAGCGTGCATTTTACCGTTCGTGAAGGATGTTTACAAATGAATTCACCGTCAGAAAGCTAAATTAACGCCATTCCAGGGCCGGAAAAAAAGCAAATCTTGAAATTCGTAGCCAGTTTAATAATGAAAGGTATAAGGTTTACTCACGACTTAATAAAGGCAAATATCATTATCATGCTGCTCTGTGTGCATCTCATATTTTGATGTACCTCGTGGAGGTGAAAATGAAATTTAAAATAATCACGTAAGCACTGCAGCACACAGATCATGATTCTTCAATCGGTCTTCTCTTCTCGTAGGCTCATTTATGTGCCCGCAGTTTCGTCGTTTTTCAGACAGGGAAGAATGCAGTGGCCTACTAAGCAGACTGAATAGCGGACAAGTAAAGTGCCGTGCTTTGTTTCGGTTCAAATTTTAAATTGTGCTACTTATAAGACTGTAACACTTTAAAGGTAGGAAACAGGAAACTCGTAATTGTAGGGTAAATATTTGAGTTTTTGACCTATACAGGGTGTTTCCGTAAGTGCGTGCAAAAATGTTGCGGGACATAGAGAATGCTCTACTGAACAATTTGAGGAAGGGAACCTGGGGTTGGAGAAGCTAGCTTAAGGAGATATGGAGGTGCACTTGTCTAACGCTTTGTCTAGCATTACTGTTTTCCGAGTAATTTACAATTAACATGCTTACAAGTTTACTCATATTGTGCTGTTTATTTTTGCATGTACATTATTTATTTCCTGCAAGGAAACATAGACGACGAGCCTGATTAGTTGGAAGTCATAATGCTGGTTTTGTTTACTTTACTTGTTCACAAGGTGGCTCTGTTGTATCGTATTAACATTGTCCCATAACAGAACGTGCTATGAATCAACGACTGATCCATTAATTACTCACAAGGGAACCTCCCCATCGCACCCCCCTCAGATTTAGTTGTAAGTTGGCACAGTGGATAGGCCTTGAAAAACTGAACACAGATCAATTGAGAAAACAGGAAGAAGTTGTGTGGAACTGTGAAAAAAATAAGAAAAATATACAAACTGAGTAGTTCATGGGAGATATGCAATATCAAGGACATAGGAACGCAGGAGCGCTGTGGTCTCGTGGTAACGTGAGCAGCTCCTTGGTTCAAATCTTCCATCGAGTGAAAATTTTAACTTTTTATTTTCAGTTTATGTGACAAACTCTTATGTTTTCATCACTTTTTTGGGAGTGATTATCACATCCACAAGAAAACCTAAATCGGGCAAGGTAGAAGAATCTTTGTACCCATTCGCCAAGTGTACAAGTTAGGGGGATCGACAACATATTCCTGTCATGTGACGCACATGCCGTCACCAGTGTCGTATAGAATATATCAGACATGTTTTCCTGTGGAGGAATCGGTTGACCTATGACCTTGCGATCAAATGTTTTCGGTTCCCATTGGAGAGGCACGTCCTTTCGTCTACTAATCGCACGGTTTTGCGATGCGGTCGCAAAACAAAGACACTAAACTTATTACAGTGAACAGAGACGTCAGTGAACGAACGGACAGATAATAACTATGCAAAAATAAAGAAAGTAAAATTTTCACTCGAGGTAAGACTCAAGTCTTACCTCGAGTGAAAATTTTACTTTCTCAAGTCTTACCTCGAGTGAAAATTTTACTTTCTCGTTTAGCAGCTGCTCACGCTACCACTGGACCACGCCGCGCCTGAGCTCATACTCTCATGATGTTGCCTATGTGGTCCATGGACTACTCAGTTTGTATATTTTGCTTATTTTTTCACAGTTCCACACAACTTCTTCCTGTTTTCTCAATTGATCTGTGTTCAGTTTATCAAGGCCTATCCACTGTGCCAACTTATAACTAAATCTGAGGGGGGTGCGATGGGGAGGTTCCCTTGTCAGTGCTATTTAGTACAATACGATGAAGCAGTACCGTTACAGTATTTCCTGATCGGCGCAGTGAAAGGTGAGGTCATATTCCATGGCCTGCGAGGTCACCAGACCTGCATCCCCTTGATTATTTCCTATGGGGTTATCTAAAGTCACTGCCGTATGATACTCCAGTAGATACGGAGATGCAATTAGTTTCCATTGTAAGAAGTGTGTCAGAACTTTCCATTACGTTGAAAACAATATAGCAAATTAACGCTATTCTTTGCGTTGTGTAAGCACTCAGCTACAGATAGTAACAATCTCAGGGCGAGACATGGGAGCGCGATTCTGTCTGCGATAGAGCAAGTAGCAGTGTCGGTCGAGAGCTCGGAGACAAAAGACGTGTCACGCTGCCCTCAAGCCAGTGATGGCAGGTCTTACCACACTGAAGGACTGACTCATTAATATGGACAGGAGAGATTAAGATGGCTTAACTAGGCTTGAAGATGGAATTCAAGGTAAAACCCGCAAGCACAGCGAAAAAGCAATTGCAAGGTTAGGCTCGTGATTGTTAGTCCGAGTTTCCAATAATCCCTTGTTTTGCTTGTCAGTTAAGAAGCCTACTTTCCTCCAAACAATAACAATTGTTCTCCACATCTAATCAATAATTATGCTGCGGTTAATAAATGTTAATGTAACTTTGAAATAATTTGTTAATCTGGCACTCAGTCATTATTGATATCTACATCATTGTCATTGTCTGTTATCGGTCATGATGATTCTGAAGTTTTAAATAGGCTTAATTTATGAAATCCCTTCCCACAGATTATTTAGTGGTTAACAGGACCCAAGCAAACTCCTTTTTATTAAATTCATTCTTACTGACAATAAGCTTTAGCCGCTGCTGCCGCATGCTGCTGCGATTTGCTGTAAACCACGTGGAAAAAGGCAGTCATCTAAAGGTGTGAGTGCAAAACTTAGGGCCAAAACAGAGACACTGACACACCACAACATGTCATGTACTAGGCTGCGTTCACACTGCCGGCCGGGCCGAGCCGAGCCTGGCCGGGCCGCCGCCCGCTTCGATATCAAACACATGGTTCTGAATTGCGGTGTTCACACTGGCGGCCGGGCCGCGCCGACACGGCGTGAGCCTCCCGGAGCCGAGCCGGCGACATCCCGAGTGTTTAATATTGCCGGCGCGAGCCGACCGCAGGCGCGAACCTGTGGAGCAGCACTACAGCTTCTGCACTACACGCATCACACGTCTCCCTTCTGCTTTCGTCACAAGTGTGACTGCACACGTCTTTTATTTTAAGATGTTACCTCACATTTCACAATCAGTGAGGAAAAATTACATTTATTATAATGATACATGCGAAATTACTTTTATTTCATTTATTTAATCTACCGTATTTACATGCATTTACAACAATAGCTTGCCAGCGATCGCGGCATTGCCGCCACTGAATAGTTCGCATTTATTTGTAAACGGAGACAGATATGAGTGTCACTGAGGGACGGAAATGTGTCCCTACCAGATGATAATGCATTGTAAAGTCATGCTGTGGCAGTTCCTTATCAGTGGAAATAGAACCACTGAGTCAAAGGGCATTATCTCAAAACTCTTCGCCTATCAATCTGTCTATCTTACAAGGTAATGAAAAGAATTCTGTGAGGTCATTAGTGGCTCCACATAATCAACCATCACCACTGCCAAGAAGAAAAAAGTTGGAAAATTTTGAAGGAGTATTTCTGCGATTCTTCGTTGAAGGCACAGCAAGACATTACCCTAAATGACGAAGCTAATTACTTCCTAATGATTCTCAGGAGTCCCATAAACTCTCTTCCCCTCAGAGGTAAGCGTTTGTGAAATTTAAAATACAAAAGCATGACTACAATTAATTGGAGGTAGTGAATGCTGTACAAAGTTCTACTGCAAACCAAAAAGTGTGTACTAGCGAATCTTACCTTATCGTTATACACAATTTTTTTTCTGCTGTTATACTTCTGCGAAAATTTGTGTTCTGTTTAGAAATTTTGTCTTGAATGTTCTGCAGCACATACTGAAATGTATTATGATTCATTCTGTAATCTGAATAAAAATTTTCAGGATAGTTTTTAAGTTCTTCATATAAAGAAAAAACTCTCCTAAATGTCTGTCGCTATTTATGGGATGAATCCATAACCTCCTAGTTCTTCTGATCTTCAAAACTCGACGAGTTACTGCAGAGTCAAAACAGTACCAATAAAAGAGTGAAGACATTGTTCTACACGAAAGCACAGACTAGCTAAAGGCGAGCAACTGTTGTCTGCAGCTGCGTTTTCTACTGGCTTGCTTGTCAGCTGTCGAAGGGTGGGGATCTTTTTAAATTTATTTATTTGGCCTCCGGCCAGCCATTTAGCCAAAGAGTGGGGATTACCTTGACAGTGCAGCGCAGCCCGCCAAGGAAGAAAAAAAAAAAAAAACAATGAAGAACAATGAAACGCACATCTGTGCCGATCTACAGTAGTTTCATTAACTCTCCATTATTTTTTCTGTCAAAGTAGACAACGAGACTACAGAATTGCGCTTCAGTTATCTTTTAGTTCGAAATACGAAATGTACGTCATACTAATTGTAGGATGTTGATGACAAATAATTGTTTGTCTTTTGTGATGCAACGTGTGGCCAATTATAAAAGCATAGCAGATGATTGTCCAGTAGCCGAGGGAAAAATTCTTATACATTTGGATTTATCTAGACAATGAGACCATTAAAATAATACGAGGGATCGACACTAGGTCTGCGCTGATCACTAGTAACTAGTTTTTTTCTGTCCTGCTTATATGACTACACTAAACCAAGCTGTAACCGCGCGAACTCCGTGGCTTGCGGACGCGGCACTGACGCCGCTGAGTAGCTCGCATTACTTGTGACCAGAGACAGATATCAGTATCATTACCATTTCAAAAACTTTTTGGTACTTTTAACTACATTTCATTCCCAACAATGTATGGTCTAAAACGGACCTAACAGTAAGCTACCCGCTACATAACTTTTTCACTACAAGATTTGTAAATCAAGTGCACAACGTTGACAAATAGCATCATTTCACAATGACTGTTAAGAAATATGGAAAGATAAATGATTCAGTACAAAGCTAAGATGTTGCACTACCACGTGTACAAAAATCAGATTCTTTAGCCGCATACTTTCTTCAAAATCGGTTGGGAAGCGTTACGAAACTAAGAAATCACGCGAAACGAAAAGTAGACTTTTTCTTTTTTCACGACGTAAGTAACGCTTTTAGGGAAAAAATAAGTTCATAAAACGATGTGGCGAAGTCTTATATACCCCTAAGAATTTTTAAAACATGAAAATTGGAGAAGTGGATTTTCCCCCATTTCGCCGTCCCGGCTCGGCTCGGCGCGGCGCGCAGTGTGAATGCACTACACGTCGGCCTGAGCTGGCTAGGCACGAGCCGAGCCAGTACGCGTCAGCCCGGCCCGACCGGCCGGCAGTGTGAACGCAGCCTAATCCAGTAAATTCCGTTGCACAAACGAGATTCTGTATCACTTGTAAATTTTTGTTCAAAAACGCAGTCAGATAGCTTAGGTAGTCATTGTTATAGGTTGATTTGTTCCTGTAGTTTTTCATATTCAAGTACGCAATCAGACAGCTTATCCAAATGTTATTAAGTTCTTCATGTAACGATCTGTTGAGGGCTAAAATGACAGTGACACTGACACTCATACAACACGCACACAGTGTTATGCAGGTTTACTGATAGCTCAGGTTGCTTATCGAGCCCATTTTCACAGACGAACATATTTGTTGTAGCTACACACATATTGGTTAAATATACTTTACACCATAATTGTAGCTGCCTGCGACGTGATTCGAAACACACCAGGGATATATGTCAGGTTGCGTCAGTCTTGGTCGCTGATGTCGAGCTTGCATTGACGTTGATGGCCGTCATTTTCGGCGTTCTTGGTACGTTCATTCTGTCGATAATCGTATTTGCAGGTAACTGTAACTAATCTAAATGAAAAAGTACACACGTAATGTGACTTTATTTCTGTTATCTCCTTAAGCTTGCTGCTCCTATCGCCTGTTCCCTGCTTCAAATTGTTCAGTGGAATATCCTCTGTTTGCACTCTCTTACAGAAATACCCTGTACTTGTTTATTGTGGTCCACCTTTGTAGATAAGTGAACAGCACGTCGGGCTGTGATGCGGAAGACCTGGGCTCAATACCCGGTATCGCAAGGGATTTTTTCTCGGTGGGAAGACTGGTGCGGGGTGCAGTCAGCCCCGTGAGACCAACTGAGGAGCTACTCGGCCGATTAGTAGCGGCATCGGCGTCTGGAAAGCGACGACGACTGGGAGAGCGGTGTGCTCACCACACGCTCCACCATACGCCATCCAAACAACGCAGAGCTCGCAGTTCGCGGTCTAGTGGTTACTGTCTCTACGGCTAGATCGGGGGTCTCAGGTTCGATTTCCGGCCGGTTCGGAGATTTTCTGTTCTCGGGGATGTTTGTGATTTCCTCATAATTTCAACTCATTTTCACCGTCAGGCAAGTCGCCGAAATTGTGTCAGATGGAAACACTTGCGATCAATAATGATCATTTCAGTGTAGCTGTACGGCGGTCGGCATAACGAGCTCCTCTGGTGCTAATCGAAGAATTTAATTTTTTTGTTTAAGTGTGTCAATTCCAGCAGTCAGTTTCAAGGAAAAAAGTCTGTTGCGTTCAGTTTACAAGCGTCAAGTTCTTAAAAAATCCCACCTTCGCTTGGAAAAAAACGTGACAAACCTGGTTATCCAAGTAATCCTTTGTATAGAGTGTATTGTTTAACTGGATTTTTAACTGCCTTTTTAAATAAGTTTGTTTTGATAAGCTCTTTAGTCTCTGTGGATAATTTATTGTACAGTTTTATTCCTTGGGAGGAAATTCTGTTTTGAGTTTTATGTTAATCCTTTTTCGCTAACTGTAAGTTCAGTCTACTTATTGTTCTACAGTTGTGAAAGAACTGTTTTTACATTTATTATCAACTATATTTTTGATGTGTACATCTAATTGATAAATGCACTGAAATGGTGCTTTTAAAACTCCAAGTGTTATGAACAGATCTTTATAATGAGCTCGAGCTCTAGTTTAGGTTACTATTCTGATTGATTTTTTCTGTAGTTTGACATCTGTTTTCGTGTTTTGTGCATTTTTTTTTGCGAAGATAGAATTTCACAGTGAAGTATTGAGTACATGTAGCATATGATAATATGTAACTGAAAGACACTGGCTGTTACATACTGCTGACATGATTAATTGAACGACATGATTATGACATTCTGTTTGCAAGTATCTTTTTGTGTTCTCACCATTTCATTTGAAAATCAGTATTCATTCTTAGAAATTTTGTCTTTATTACACAGTCTATATACTGTCACCTACATTTAATACAGTTATTTTCCTTCATCAAAATGAAATTCGTAACATTTGGTTTCTTTATGTTCTACTTCATTGCACATTGAGCAACTATAAACTTCTTTGAGGGTTTCATTTGTTTTCTCTGCAAGGATTTCTCTAATTCTTTGTGATGTGTAATATTGCTGTCATCAGCAAAGAAAAATTTTTCCTTGTGACTAATACTATTGGGAAAGTCACTGATGTGTATAAGAAAGATTGCTGGCCCTAACATGCTACCCTCAGGAACTCCTATATTATATGTGTTTTGATTCTGATGAGTATGTTTCTAAGAGTGTAGACGTATTTGAGATATGTGTTATTTGTACTGCTCGGAGTGACTGGAAACAGTCATTAGGTACACCTCTTGTCCATGATGTTTCTACCTTATTTAGGAGAATGTAATGGTCAACAGTATCAAAAGTCTTAGAAAGATGTAAAAATATGCCTGTGAGACATTCATTCTTCGCAAGACCATCAAGTAACACTTTTGTGAATTCTACTGTGGCTGCTTCTGCACTTCTACCACTTTAGAAACCACACAGTGATTAAGTTAAAAGGTTCTATTTTCCAAGTAAATAATTAATCAGACTTTCATAACTAAATGACACTTTTCCCATTCCATATTTGTGACTCCATGGCCAATTACTAATATAGTTTCTGTAGCAATCCTTCTTGCCTATAGACCAACAGGGATTTGCCAAAACTCTGAAAGATGTTTATGAGAGTGCTGCTAGTTTTATACATGATATTTGTATCTATTTCTATGTCTCCACATAAAATTATGTTGACTTTCATACTTATGACGTTATGGAGAACGACAGTTACTTTATTGAAAAGAGAACGCTCTTCACCAATGGGTGATTGATACACACACAAAATGATTAATTTCTTGGTGAAGTCAAGTTCTGTTAAATAAGTAGCTGATATTCCAAAGTGTCTGTCATCAGCTAAAGTACTAAACTTTGTTTTCTGACATAAGTGCACCATCCTTCACCCTTAGAAGTAGTCCTACAGAAAGAGCCTGTCATTTTCACATAACAATAATACTGCATGTTGCACTTCTGTGCCTCTACACCAGTACTCAATGACACAAACTAATATGCAACTCAAATACCGGAACTCAGATTCAAACTGCTGTATTTTATCGTTTATTGATTGCATGTTTAGTGGAGGATTGTTAAGTCTGTGAAATATCCCATGTTACTTTTTCCAATGATTCCTTTTTCTTTATGCCATGTAGTGCATGTGTAATTTGGAGTGTTAGAATTTATCTTCTGAGTGCTTATTTCAGAATTTTTTCTACTGCTCGAGGTCTTCAAGTAGAGCAAACTGTTATCTGGATTAACACTAAAAAAAGACCTGCTTCTCCTACCCATGACGACAGGTATTTGACCATGTACGTACCATGATTCATCGCCTACTTTTTCATGAATTAACTGTACCATACTTACCTTTCCAATCCTGTTTAGGTGTAGCCCATGTCAACTGAAATTCCATTTGTTAATAGTCCTGACTAGTACCAGAGCAACATGCACAATGCCAGCTGCCATCTGTGCCATCTCAAACCCCACATTAATCGACATTTCATTAAGGCGAGGCCGATCACGACGCCAGAACAGCTCAACAAGGTGTACATTGGTGTCATGAGCAGGGAAGCAGTCTTGTCCATGTCATATGCACCATCCAAACTGTTTCCCAACTCGCCTACTATCATTACATTGTCCTCTTTTGAAAAGTCTTTACATATAGAGTTTATGTCCTCTATCACTTTACTTAGCCCTGTCTTTTGTTTCAAAATGCTGATGGCGTGGTGCGCTACCCCTAAGCTTTTCTTCTACTAAGGACTTACACTTTGCCCACGGCGACTATCTAGTAGCAGCACTTTCTTTTTCCTAACATTTTGCACATTCTTAGGCTTTCTGACCTCAGTTGAACTGAACTGCACATTAGCTGCTCCTAGTCGTACCTTAGGATCTTCTCCACTTGCTTGGCAGTGGTAGACACCTCCTTTTAGCGTAGATAATAAAATTGTCAGATCACGTTCTCTTTCTCGTTGCCTTCCTACTAGCTGTCAGTTCCAAGTCACAGAAAGTTTGTGGTTTCCTTATAGTGTGGGTACAATTGTCAAACTATTGCCAATGACAAGTGCATTTTAACTTGTAAGGTAGATCAATAGTCTCAATAAGTGAGCCATATGTGTTTTATACTCTTATAGAACAAATTCTTTATGCATTCTGTAAATAATACAATTTTTGGTGTCTTTAAAGTGTGGTACAATAATCGACCTATGCTCACTGCTAAATGTTGCTTAACCTGTAAGTTTGATCAGTAGTAGTGTCACGTGCATTTTGATAAATAATGCAAATACTACAGTCGTGAATATATTTCACTTTAGTGTTCATTGTGCCTTGCATCAAGTGTGGCGAAAGATCGTATTTTCGATATGTCGAACTTTTCTCTCTGCGAAATCTTGTAGGTGACACATAACGTTTTTGAACACGTTGTGTTTACATGAAGTATTTACCGAGCGAGGTGGCGCAGTGGTAGCACACTGGACTCGCATTCGGGAGGACGACGGTTCAATCCCGCGTCTGGCCGTCCTGATTTAGGTTTTTCATGATTTTCCTAAATCGCTCCAGGCAAATGCTGGGATGGTTCCTTTGAAAGGGCACGGCCGACTTCCTTCCCCATCCTTCCCTAATCCGATGAGGCCGATGACCTCGCTGCTTGGTCTCTTCCCCCAAACAACCCAACCCATGAAGTATTTAGTGCATGTTGAAGTTATACTTGCGTATTACGAAAATATGCTGTGGAAGTAACACAACACTTTAAAAATCTCGTAAAACTGCTTCATATTTAGTGTGCTTTATTGTGTAAAAGTGTCAGAAAATGTGACGGTAGTGGGTAAAAATTCTAGCATAGGTAAAATCAAGATCTAAAATAAGGAAACCAAACATATATTAGCCAGTCGATAATGTAAATTACATTTTTCTTGATTCATTATTTCTTCACATCTAAAGTGGTGCTTGGTCAATTAGTTTTTATACTGATGGTAACATTGCCTCATTTAGACCTAAAATGGATAGTATGTTATTTTAGCTGATGCTTGGTTTTTACAGTCGCAGAACAATTTAGACTTGAAAATAGCATTGTGGTACCTAATTTGAGAGTCCACAGTCATGTTTTACATTTCAGGTGTAAGTTACACAACAATTGCATGTTACCAGTAGCTGGCGCGTTATTTTAGCTAATAAATGTTTTATAGAACAATAATACAAGCGTTTTAGATGTGGTAATAGCATTGACACAATCACTTGTGCATATGTTTACGGTTTTTGACAAACAATACAGACATTTTATATGTGATAACAACAGCACTATCTTTATGTATTTTCGACAGATATTTTAGATGCAGTAATAAGATTGTGGCCCTTGACAAGCACATTATTTCAGCTAACGTGTTTTTTGTAGAGTTGTAGAACAATAAGACAGACAGTTCAGATGTGAAAGTATTTAATTTGAGGATCTATTATGCCTTACAATCAGTGCAGTACATTGATTAAAAGCTCATCTTATCCTGAAAGTTCGATCAGCAGAAGTGTCACATGTATTTTAATAAGTAATACAGATATAGTAGACACGAAAATACTTAATTTTAGCATCCATTACGCCTTGAACCAAGTGTGTTACAAAGACCGAATTATTCTCGTTGTCAAGTGCAGTTTAACCTGTAAGTTAGATTAGTATTGGCAAGTTACATCAGTATTGTCATTATATTTACGTATTTGTGATAAATATTCTAATATTTTTAGCATGGCGCTAATTTATGCAAAATTCAGATCGTTCAGATGCTTTTGAACAGTAACAAGGGGGCGGATACAAACAGGTTTGCTTATTTCATTTTAATGACTAGTAAAATAATAAGCTTTGATTGGACGATCTGAATATGGCTGTTTTTTATTTAGAAGCTCTCTGATTGGTCTGTTATCAAGGAAGGTGGAGCGACTCACTGCCATCTATGAGTGTGACATCGTAGAAAGGGAGCATAGTTAGAAACGGGATGTGGACTTCGTCTGTCACAGTATGAGGAATAGGTGGTGTGCATATTTGATCCAGAACAGTATGTTACTCACCTACTGTTGTCAATGTGCATTTCTGAGTCATATTACATTACTACATGGGCTTTTCTGAAAACTGGCTATGTATCAGTTTAAAGATGATTCAGAATTTTAGTCACGGTTTCAAGACAACGGTTGCCTTTCAAGCTGGATCGTTGTATCTGGGAAAAAATTAAAGTTCATAAGATAATAAGCAGAATAGAAGCTGAATGACTGTTACAGGATGCAGTCAGTTACACTTGATGATAATGTGGGCAAATTCAGTTTTCTGCTTAACACAGACCGTGGTAGCACGGATGTCGTGAAAAAATTTTTCAGAGTCTGTCACGAGCATTTGTGCCCTGCTGATACAGCTACAGTCCTGTGGCCATACGTCAAGACGAAACGACGAATTCGGCAGAGTCTGGCGGAGTGGAGCGATGTCGTACTCAGGATCCAGCGGCAGTGGCGGTGAGAAGACGGTGGAGTAGCGTGGCTGGCGATCACCTGCTTGAGCCGGCTGCCCGAAGAGAACTGAATTCCACCTGTGATTCTTCAGCTTCTCCTGGCGTACTTAATGTCGAAATGGTTCATGGGTCAATTGCCGGATGCCAGCGTCGAACGGGACTGTATGATGAATTGTTCATCGATGCACCTTATGATGGCAACGTGGTCGCTTGCCCTGGTATTGTGCCCGTTGGACACCAACATCCGGCAGTTCACCTATGAACCATTTCGACTGAATTCTTCCAGCTTGGTAGCCCGTTACGCTGCCAAATTTATAGTTCCCCAGAAGGCCGACTTGCGTGGCCAGTAGGCTTATGAACGTAGCTACCGCCGCTAGTGGCGGAACCTCGAAGTCTGCGACGTCTGCGGTCAGTGGCGTCGACGCCTCCTCGTCCGTTGATGGAAAGATGAGAGTGTCAGATATTACCCAGTACACTGCCACAAAATTTGCTATTCATGATGCGCTCACCTTCAGTTTGCATTCACGTTCCACCGAAATACTGTTGTTGTTGTTGTTATCTTCAGTCTGTAGATTGATTTGATGCAATTCTCTGCGTCATTCTATCCTGTGCATGCTTCTTCATCTTAGAATAATTATCAGAACCTACACACATCAAAAAAAGTTTTGCATCAACTCGGTTCCGAGAGTTGCGGAACCCGTACAGAAAATTGGAATAGAGCTCAACATAAACATCCTTTTCGACCTTTTTAATGCTCATGAAAACCAAAAATTGCATATTGTACCACCATACAGCGGGACCTTCAGAGGTGGTGGTCCAGATTGCTGTACACACCGATACTTCTAATACCCAGTAGTACATCCTCTTGCATTGATGCATGCCTGTATTCGTTGTGTCATACTATCCACAAGTTCATCAAAGCACTGTTGGTCCGGATTGTCCCACTCCTCAACGGCGATTCGTCGTAGATCTCTCAGAGTGGTTGGTGGATGCCGTCGTCCATGAACAGGCCTTTTCAATCTATCCCAGGAATGTTCGATAGGGTTCAAGTCTGCAGAACATGTTGGTCCCTCTAGTCGTGCGATGTCGTTATCCTGAAGAAAGTCATTCACAAGATGTGCACGAGGGGGGGGGGGGGGGGGGCGCGAATTGTCGTCCATGAAGACGAATGCCTCGCCAATATGCTGCCTATATGGTTGCACTATCTGTAGGAGGACGGCATTCACGTATCTTACAGCCGTTACGGCGCCTTCCATGACCACCAACGGCGTACGTCGGTCCCACGTAATGCCACCCCAAAGCAGCAGCGAACCCCCCCTTCCTGCACTCACTGGACAGTGTGTCTAAGGCGTTCAGGCTGACTGGGTTGCCTCCGAACGCGTCTCCGACGATTGTCTTGTTGAAAGCATATGCGACACTCATCGGTGAAGAGAACGTGATGCAAATCCTGAGCTGTCCTTTCGGCATGTTGCTGAGATCAACCCATCTGTACCGCGCTGCATGGTGTCGTGATTGCAAAGATGGACCTTGCCATGGACGTCGGGAGTGAAGTTGCGCATCATGCAGCCTATTGCCCACAGTTTGAGTCGTAACACGACGCCCTGTGGCTGCACGAAAAGCATTATTCAACACGGTGGTGTTGCTGTCAGAGACCCTCCGAGCCATAATCCGCTGGTAGCGGTCATCCACTCCAGTAGTAGCCCTTGGGTGGCCTGAGCGAGGCATGTCATCGACAGGTGTCGTCTCTCTGTATCTCCTCCATGTCCGAACAATATCGCTTCGATTCACTTCGAGACGCCTGGACACTTCCCTTGTTGAGAGCCTTTCCTGGTACAAAGTAACAATGCGGACACGATCGAACCGCGGTTTTGACCGTCTAGACATGGTTGACCTCCTTCCTGGTGGAATGACTGGGGCCGGCCGCGGTGGTCTCGCGGTTCTAGGCGCGCAGTCCGGAACCGCGCGACTGCTACGGTCGCAGGTTCGAATCCTGCCTCGGGCATGGATGTGTGTGATGTCCTTAGGTTAGTTAGGATTAAGTAGTTCTAAGTTCTAGGGGACTGATGACCATAGCTGTTAAGTCCCATAGTGCTCAGAGCCATTTGAACTATTTTTTTTGAATGACTGGAACTGATCGGCTGTCGGACCCTCTCCGTCTAATAGTCGCTGCTCATGCATGGTTGTTTACATCTTTGGGCAGGTTTAGTGACATCTCTGAACAGTCAAAGGGACTGTGGTTCAAATGGTTCAAATGGCTCTGAGCACTATGCGACTTAACTTCTGAGGTCATCAGTCGCCTAGAACTTAGAACTAATTAAACCTAACTAACCTAAGGACATCACACACATCCATGCCCGAGGCAGGATTCGAACCTGCGACCGTAGCGGTCACGCGGTTCCAGACTGAAGCGCCTTTAACCGCACGGCCACACCGGCCGGCAAAAGGGACTGTGTCTGTGATGCAATATCCACAGTCAACCTCTATCTTCAGGAGTTTTGGGAACCGGGGTGATGCAAAACTTTTTTTTATGCGTGTATATGCATTTGAATCTGCTTATTGTATCCAACTCTTGGTCTCCCTTTGCAATTTTTACCCCCGAAATTTCCCTCCATTACCAAGATGACAATTCCTTGACGCCTCAGAATATATCTACTGCTCAATTTTTATCATAAAATTTTTTCTCCACATTTCGATACAGTACCTCCTCATTAGTTATGCAATCTCCCCTTCAGATCTTAAGCATTTTTCTATGAAAACACAAGTCGAAAGCTTTTATTCTGTTCTTGTCTAAACAGCTTATCTTCAACATTTCACTTCCGCACAAGGCTACACTTCAGTCAAATACCTTCTGCAAAGACTTCCTAGCACGTAAATTTATGTTCGATGTTAACAGATTCCTCTTTTCCGGAAATTCCTTTCTTGCTATGACCAGTCCTCGCGCTGTATCCTCTCTGCTTCAGCAGTCGTCATTTATTTTGCTGCCCGAATAGAAAAACTTATCTACTACTTTTAGTGTCTCATTTCCCTATATAATTTTCTCAGCATCGCTTGATTTTTTTATTATCTTTAGTTTACATTTGTTGATTCCATTTTATAACCACTTTTCAAGACACTATTCTTTCTCTTCAATTGCTCTTCCAGTCCTTTGATGTACCCTGCAGATACACAGTGTCAAACCTTGTTTATTTTTCACACAATCATTTTTTATGACAGAATCATAAGCGTCTTCGGTCCACAATGGCGATCTTCAGATGGTACACTAGGGAAAAATGATGTTAAGACGTTAAAGCAAAATGAATGATTGTATTATAAAACGTGATTGTGTCAGAAGTAATCAAAACTTTATAATAAGCCATTCCTTAAACGGAATGTCATTTTTTCAGACCTCTGACATTTTATTTTTCTACTTGAAGTGTAATTCATTTTCCAAAACTTGTACTTGGTTTCCGTTACTGTGTATTCAATGAACAGATTGAATAGCATCGGGGATAAGCTACAACCCTGTCTCTTTTCCTTATTAACGACTGCTTCCTTTTCATGTTCTTCTATTCTAACTGCACATGGATTTTAATAAGAAGTATATTTAAGCGTTCCCTCCATGTATTTTATCTCCTGCTACCTTTATAATTTCAAAGAGTGAGTTCTAGTCAGTTTTGTCAAAAGCTTTCTGTAAGTCTACATAAGCTATTTTTTCATTCGGTGACTTATCTTCTACGATAAGTTGTAGAGTCAGTATAGACTCTCGTGTTCCTAGATTCCTGTGGAATCCAAACTGATCTTCCACGAGATCGGCTTCTACCAATTTTTCCATTTTCCGTAAGTAATTTGTGTCAGTGTTTTGCATCAACGACTAATTAAACTAGTAGTTCGCTAATATTCACACCTGTCAGTACCTGCTTTTTATGGGTTTGAAATTACTCCACTATTCTTGGAGGCTGAGGGTATTTCATATGTCTCAGATGTGTTGCACATTAGATGGATTGGTTTTATCTCTCCAAAATATCTGAAAAAGTTCTGAGGGAGTGTTGTCTATTCTAGTGCCTTGTTTCGGTTAAGGTCTTTCGGTGCTCTGTTAACGTCTCCTCGCAGTATCATATCTCCCATCTCATCTTCATGGGTTTTCTATATTTCCTCTTCCCTTCTATAACGTTGTCTTTATTTCCTTTGTAGAGCCCCTTTTATAAATTGCTTCCACATTTCATAGTTCCCTTTTTCTCTCAGCACTGGCCTTCCATGTGAGCTCTTGGTATTCGTACAGTTGCTTCTCATTTCTCCAAATGTCTCTTTAACCTTCATATAGGGAGTATTTCTGTTTCCCCTAGCTATACATGCTTCTTGCATTTAGCCTCCAGCCATTCCCGTTTAGCCATTGTCCACTTTCTGCCAATCTCATTTTTTTAGAGTTCTGTAGTTTCCTTTTATCTGCTTCATTTGCTGCGTTTTTCTGCTTTCTGCCTTCGTAAGTTAATTCTGACGAAGGAAAACTATCCACGAACCGGGTCTGAAGCAATAACTTTCTGACAGAGCATGTTTATTCTGACAAATGTTATTGCACCACCATGAAAGCAGGTCATTTTTATGTTAGCTCTCAGACTCGCCCAAACGGACATTTGGACGAATAGCAATTTCTTTCTCATTTATACCTACCGTTCATGCTCAAAAGGCTTTTACACGCTCCATTAACGCAGTAGATAGCTATATTATCCGCTTTCAGTGCGCAGGTCTCTATTACGTCCGTCTCTGACGTGTTTGCAGTCGGATAGGATGATAAAAAAAGGATGCTGTGAAGCTGGAATTAATGACGACCGCAGGACCGCCTCCCCCTCCTCTCCCCCAAACCGATATACTCAAAACAGGCGGCCGACGCGTCAGATGTCACATGTTTGCGGCTCTACCGCACAAGAGGGAAGATTCCAGATGGATGAAAACGCAGTTGTGGTCCTTGGACGTGCTTCTGAGGATTACGTTTGATATATTCCTACTGTACTCTTTTTGTTGCTGTACCGATACAGATTTCTTTCACGGCGTTGTAGCCTCGTATTTATTTGCAGGAAAAGTGTAGTGAGAGTTCTGATGAATGTATAAATACATTTTTCAATTTTCTTAAACAATTCTCTGTAATTTCCGCTTTAAAATGGTGTATTTCACGGTGTTGTACTGTAAAAGTAACCGTATCAGATTCTCAATTTTCCAGGATGTTGTGTGTTCGACTTCTTGCCTCAGTCTGTCATGGCAAGCTATAAATCTACAAATTTGCCACAGTGGTTCACTTTCCAGTGAGCAGTTTGTGCGCTTTGAAAAAATATCAACTCCACAATTTGCACGCTGTTTATGAAGACCTACGAGCCTTTTCTTTATGCTTTTGACTAACAAATTCGCTTATTTATACGAGAAGGCGTCTCTAAGTCGCATATATTGACGAAAGAGACAAAACATCATGATGGAAACACATTAGATGCTGAACGATTGTTGAATCGTGCTGTGAGAAATCTTATTCAGAATTGTTGCGGTCCAACGGTCTGACAAAATGTAAGTGATGCGTGAACCTACGAGGGAAGTCATGCGTATCCTCGCTGTGGACACAGCTGGTCCAAGTACGACAGGAGAAAGCAAAGAAAAGGCAATGCACACGCCACTGCAGTTTTTCAGAAGCTCCAGTTTTCAAGTAACTAGATTACATAACCTTTTTTCTGAAAAAAAAGTGAATTTGCCAGTAGAGAGGCACCAGTCTGTCTACGAGAAAGAGCGTTTGTCGGTATTAAACCACTTCGTATAACGTTGTAGTGTCGTTAACATATCACAGTTCACATGTCCGAATAATTTGGTATTTATTTCTTCCAAAACGCTGGTATATTTAAACTTGGAGATGGAGTCTTAAGGTATTGAGTTACGCTGTTCTAACTTCGTACTAAGTTTCTCAGAAACTACCTGTTTTCGTCGTTTCTGTACCTTGTGAGCGCATGCACAAAAGATAAAGGCCTCAAATTTTCTTTGCGGTTGTAATTTGTTCGATTCTATACCGTTATTGATATTGTTTACGCAATCTGACTATTTATGTAACACAAATGTTAAGCCCATTTTCGTACGCGAATTGGCTGTTTATTTTGCTATTTGGATTATTTACCCAAGTTGACCACTTAAGCATTTAAGTATTTATTCCATCTATACTATGTCAATGGATAGCGCAATCCGCATTCAATGATGCTTTTTTAACTATACCAGTTGTTATCTTATCATGAAACAACTTATATTACCATTACAATACATTTTATCAGACTCTTGTTTCAAGGTCTCAATTCAATCTCCTTCCTAACGTACTTGGACAGGAATGGGTTCTCATTCTCGTAAAGAAAATAGGATAGTATTTATGGGTATTACAGCAGTTCTAATCACCGTTTTAAATGTATTCATTTACTTGTTTGAATAATGTTAAGAATGTACTCATCACTTGCATTCATTAAAGATAATCCTACTCCTTCCAAGATCGTCTCTATATTGACAAACACTCTGAAAGCAAGTTAACAGGGCTGTACTTAAGGTATTCGACTTATCGGATCCTCAGGGTAACGAATGGCGTAATGAACATATGTGGTCTCTAATGGCATATTCCATCTAACACAAACTCAATTAAATAGGAAAACAATTTAGAAAAAGCATAACGTTAATGAGAGGCGAAATGGGTGGGGCATAACTACACTCCTGGAAATGGAAAAAAGAACACATTGACACCGGTGTGTCAGACCCACCATACTTGCTCCGGACACTGCGAGAGGGCTGTACAAGCAATGATCACACGCACGGCACAGCGGACACACCAGGAACCGCGGTATTGGCCGTCGAATGGCGCTAGCTGCGCAGCATTTGTGCACCGCCACCGTCAGTGTCAGCCAGTTTGCCGTGGCATACGGAGCTCCATCGCAGTCTTTAACACTGGTAGCATGCCGCGACAGCGTGGACGTGAACCGTATGTGCAGTTGACGGACTTTGGGCGAAGGCGTATAGTGGGCATGCGGGAGGCCGGGTGGACGTACCGCCGAATTGCTCAACACGTGGGGCGTGAGGTCTCCACAGTACATCGATGTTGTCGCCAGTGGTCGGCGGAAGGTGCACGTGCCCGTCGACCTGGGACCGGACCGCAGCGACGCACGGATGCACGCCAAGACCGTAGGATCCTACGCAGTGCCGTAGGGGACCGCACCGCCACTTCCCAGCAAATTAGGGACACTGTTGCTCCTGGGGTATCGGCGAGGACCATTCGCAACCGTGTCCATGAAGCTGGGCTACAGTCCCGCACACCGTTAGGCCGTCTTCCGCTCACGCCCCAACATCGTGCAGCCCGCCTCCAGTGGTGTCGCGACAGGCGTGAATGGAGGGACGAATGGAGACGTGTCGTCTTCAGCGATGAGAGTCGCTTCTGCCTTGGTGCCAATGATGGTCGTATGCGTGTTTGGCGCCGTGCAGGTGAGCGCCACAATCAGGACTGCATACGACCGAGGCACACAGGGCCAACACCCGGCATCATGGTGTGGGGAGCGATCTCCTACACTGGCCGTACACCACTGGTGATCGTCGAGGGGACACTGAATAGTGCACGGTACATCCAAACCGTCATCGAACCCATCGTTCTACCATTCCTAGACCGGCAAGGGAACTTGCTGTTCCAACAGGACAATGCACGTCCGCATGTATCCCGTGCCACCCAACGTGCTCTAGAAGGTGTAAGTCAACTACCCTGGCCAGCAAGATCTCCGGATCTGTCCCCCATTGAGCATGTTTGGGACTGGATGAAGCGTCGTCTCACGCGGTCTGCACGTCCAGCACGAACGCTGGTCCAACTGAGGCGCCAGGTGGAAATGGCATGGCAAGCCGTTCCACAGGACTACATCCAGCATCTCTACGATCGTCTCCATGGGAGAATAGCAGCCTGCATTGCTGCGAAAGGTGGATATATACTGTACTAGTGCCGACATTGTGCATGCTCTGTTGCCTGTGTCTATGTGCCTGTGGTTCTGTCAGTGTGATCATGTGATGTATCTGACCCCAGGAATGTGTCAATAAAGTTTCCCCTTCCTGGGACAATGAATTCACGGTGTTCTTATTTCAATTTCCAGGAGTGTATAACTGATTTGGCTCAGTATTAAATGAGCACTGGTATTGTTTGTTCATGGGACATGCGGCATCTCCACTCTTCAGAATCTCAATATAACACCAAATTAAATTCAATAAATCAGATCTAACAGCCGCCACGTACTATATAGCAAATGAAGTGCAAGGTACGTGCAAAACAAGCCAGCAGTTTGCGGAGCAATACAGCAGTGTTACCACTGAAGCAGCGATCTCCGACTTTCACTTCTGGTTATTTCGGCGGCGGCAGGGAGAGCAGATCTGCACGCTACCATTTGAAAAACGAACCTTTTTTCGCCACTCCCACACACTGACGAGATGCTATAGTCGCAACAAGCGCGCATCAGTGAACAGCAACCCACAAATATTTCGTCCAGAAGGCTAGCTTGTTGACAGTGGTAACTAAGGAATTGGTTATATCGCTGGCCCCAGTTCACCAGACTTAGAGGAAGTTCAAAAATGGTTCAAATGGCTCTGAGCACTATGGGACTTAACTTCTGAGGTCATCAGTCCCCTAGAACTTAGAACTACTTAAACCTAACTAACCTAAGGACATCACACACACCATGCTCTAGGCAGGATTCGAACCTGCGACCGTAGCGGTCGCGCGGTTCCAGACTGTAGCGCCTAGAACCGCTCGGCCACCCCGGCCGGCCTTAGAGGAAGTGATATCGCTGGCATCAGCTCACCAATCCACTGGTAAGACTGGTCCAGCTTTGAGAAATATTGCAAGCTTGAGCGCATAATAGAAGTAGCGAGTTGTATGGGTAAATAAATCTCAGCGAATTGCAACAAACCATTATGATTTATCCCCTATGGACAAGTCTTGTGTTGTTCTCATTATGAAATACTCCTGGTCTGATGAGGAAATTAAAGTTTATCAATCATGAATTAAGTTTGTTGTTTCATTATCGACAGAACAAGCAACGAGTAAAGTAGCTCTCTACGAGGGTCACCTTGTCAGTTCTATATACAGGCTGTTACAAGAAGGTACGGGCAAACTTTCACGAAACATTCCTCACACACAAAGAAAGAAAAGATGTTATGTGGACATGTGTCCGGAAACGCTTAATTTCCATGTTAGAGCTCATTTTAGTTTCGTCAGTATGTGCTGTACTTCCTCGGTTCACCGCCAGTTGGCCCAATTGAAGGAAGATAATGTTGACTTCGGTGTTTGTGTTGACATACGACTCATTGCTCTACAGTACTAGCATCAAACACATCAGTACGTAGCATCAACAGGTTAGTGTTCATCACGAACGTGGTTTTGCAGTCAGTGCAATGTTTACAAATGCGGAGTAGGCAGATGCCCATTTGATGTATGGATTAGCACGGGGCAATAGCCGTGGCGCGGTACGTTTGTATCGAGACAGATTTCCAGAACGAAGGTGTCCCGACAGGAAGACGTTCGAAGCAATTGATCGGCGTCTAGATTTCCAGAACGAAGGTGTCCCGACAGGAAGACGTTCGAAGCAATTGATCGGCGGCTTAGGGAGCACGGAACATTCCAGCCTATGACTCGCGACTGGGGAAGACCTAGAACGACGAGCACACCTGCAATGGACGAGACAATTCTTCGTGCAGTTGACGATAACCCTAATGTCAGCGTCAGAGAAGTTGCTGCTGTACAAGGTAACGTTGACCACGTCACTGTATGGAGAGTGCTACGGGAGAACCAGTTGTTTCCGTACCATGTACAGCGTGTGCAGGCACTATCAGCAGCTGATTGGCCTCCACGGGTACACTTCTGCGAATGGTTCATCCAACAATGTGTCAATCCTCATTTCAGTGCAAATGTTCTCTTTACGGATGAAGCTTCATTCCAAGGTGATCAAATTGTAAATTTTCACAATCAACATGTGTGGGCTGACGAGAATCCGCACTCAATTGTGCAATCACGTCATCAACACAGATTTTCTGTGAACGTGTGGGCAGGCATTGTTGGTGATGTCTTGATTGGGCCCCATGTTCTTCCACCTACGCTCAATGGAGCACGTTATCATGATTTCATACGGGATACTCTACCTGTGGTGCTAGAACATGTGCCTTTACAAGTACGACACAACATGTGGTTCATGCATGATGGAGCTCCTGTACATTTCAGTCGAAGTGTTCCTACGCTTCTCAACAACAGATTCGGTGACCGATGGATTCGTAGAGGCGGACCAATTCCATGGCCTCCACGCTCTCCTGACCTCAACCCTCTCGACTTTCATTTATGGGGGCATTTGAAAGCTCTTGTCTACGCAACCCCGGTACCAAATGTAGAGACTCTTCGTGCTCGTATTGTGGACGGCTGTGATACAATACGCCATTCTCCAGGGCTGCATCAGCGCATCAGGGATTCCATGCGACGGAGGGTGGATGCATGAATCCTCGCTAACGGAGGACATTTTGAACATTTCCTGTAACAAAGTGTTTGATGTCACGCTGGTACGTTCTGTTGCTGTGTGTTTCCATTCCATGATTAATGTGATTTGAAGAGAAGTAATAAAATGAGCTCTGACATGGAGAGTAAGCGTTTCCGGACACATGTCCACATAACATATTTTCTTTCTTTGTGTGTGAGGAATATTTCCCGAAAGTTTGGCCGTACCTTTTTGTAACACCCCGTAAATGTCCGCTAGATGGCACTGTTGACATGAGACATTATTACTGTTGTTTTAGAAATTTGCGGTCTGTTATTGTAAAACCAATGGCTGCTTAAAAACTGGCCCAGCAGTTTGTTCAAGGTGAGAGTTGCAGGAAACAGTGTTGTCAACAAAAGGCAATCTTACGTTTGGCGAATTTATAGGATACTTCTAAAGACCTAACTCAACTACAGGGCATCGAATCACATCGCTCAACTTTTGATAATGATTCACGTTCAGAAAAGACTGTTCACATTTGGTTCACAGAATTTAGCAGAAGCAATGCCTCTGTCAGCAATGAATTTTTGAAGGACCACCGAAATTAATTATTGGCCAAAAACACTTCAGTGTTATGAGCAAGATGATTGAAAAGGATCGGGATTTGAATTATCTTCTATCTATGTTCTGTTCTATTATAGACACATAGAAATTGAAGTCTCCCATCACAATTTCTGTCTGTATCTATGGACTAATTTCAGGAACTATTGTAGGGATTTCGATATGAATTTCACTAACATACTAATTCACAAGGGGTTGGCAAAAATATGCACACAGCGAGAAATGCATAAATGCACACAAATTCAGACGCTGGCTGAGCTTGCTTGTTGCACTGTGTAACTGACCATGGACGGCAGCTGTGCAATGTCCTAAGTATGTTGCGAGTGTCAGTAGTGGTCAGAACAGTGTTCGGTGTAGTTGTGAACGCACTGTGTCAGAGCTAAGTGAATTCGAACATGGTCCTCGCAAGTAGTGGGGTAATGGCCATGCCACCCCAATTTTGATATCAAATTTATATGCAGATTAATTAAATTGATCAATTAATTACCATCACCCAACCCCACCAACAGATGATGTCATGGGTTTTCCCCAGCCAGCACGTGGGTCCCCTCCCCCTCCTCCTCCCCCTCTCCTCTCACTTCCCTTCTCCCACCCGCCATATTGGTGGGAATTTCGAATTTTGGTGGGAATTTAAAAAATGGTGGATATTACTTTGACCCAAGGCTTTATGTCCCACCCCAACCACCACCCAGGAACTGGCAGGAAATTCAGAGCAGTGGGTGCCCTTTCCAGGACTCAAAGTCCGGTCCCTATGGGCAGAAAGCCCAAGTGCAACCCCCAACACAGGGAAACTGTCCACGTGCAGGAGAGCAAGGTTAGGATAGAGTATTTACTTTGCTATGGAAATTACATAATTAACCACGAGGATTGGTCCTAATCACATGTCTGCCGGCCGTTGTGGCCGAGCGGTTCTAGGCACTTCAGTTTGGAACCGCGCGACCGCTACGATCGCAGGTTCGAGTCCTGCCTCGGTCATGGCTGTGTGTGAAGTCCTTAGGTTAGTTAGCTTTAAGTAGCTCTAGGTTCTAGTGGACTGATGACCTCAGATGTTAAGTTCCATAGTGCTCAGAGCCATTTGAACCATTTAATTACATGTCTACATGCATAACGCTACACAAGGAGCGACTAAAATCGAAATACAGATCACAAATTAACGATGTCATACAAGTGGAGTTATCCTCCAGGGAAAAACAATTCACTATACCACTCGCACCTAGCAGCAGACATACTCAAACTCTACATAGGACGATCCCTTTAGCTACAAGCCGGTGAGAAAAAGGCTGGAGTGGAAGGTACTATCTTCATTTTTGGCGGCAGTTATGTTCAACTGAGAGGTGCTTGTGTTGGACAGAAAGAAGTTTAATATGTGTATTACCTGTGAGTATACAGCTGAGATCTATGTCTATCGCTGTTGGACATCAGATTGCGCTACTTCCCACTGCAATGCTCGACAGTCACTCCGCATCCCTGGTGCTCGACTTCAGGAAGGCCAATACACGTTCCCACAACTGATGGAAAATGGTTCAGTGTTCTAAATACACATGGAAATTGTCATGAAAAAAAACAGCACTCATAAACAATGGGTCATAACGCAACTCATTCACAGGGGATTCAGGAAATAATTGCAGTAACACAACTACCACAAAAATCGACCTTAAAAGATTGCAACAGGAGAGAGGGGCGGCAGTTGCATGTGTGTTTTCCTCGATGTGCAGTCACAAACTGACCAGCTTAGAGCCAGTTTTACCTCCACTCTACCACCCCTCATCCCTCCCTCTCCTCACTGTAGGAGGGAGTATAGGCTTCTTCTATTCTGTCGCTGATGGTCCACAAAGAGATTCATCTGGTGGCAGAGATATACTGTTTCTCGTCTGCGGAAATCAGGCACAGATGGACTCAAGAACTGTTGCCTTCCTGCAGGCCGTTAAACGTATTTCTCGGAAAGACTGCACCCCTCCCTCTCCCTGGAAGAACAATGTAATTCCGGAGAACTCTCCAGATCACTTTTTCTTACGGCTGCTGGTTGGGAAAGGGGCAGCTGCTACCACCTCTGCTGGACGCAGCCCCAACGGTTTCTGGGAGCACAGTCTTCAGCCAGCCACTGCATGACCCACCCAGCAAGCAGGTGTGGCCTGCTTGCTGTAGCCAGAGGCTCTGCCTCTCCAGCGGAACATGTGGCTGGGGGCATCAGTGCTATCAACAGTGACAAATGGTACACATACACAACAGGTCACGACGCCAGCGGGCCACAGAACGAAGTGCGATAAATGATGGCTGCCCCAACTGCGTTTTGTCTGTCTAAAAGCGCAGTTGTGCGACGATCCCCCTACCATGTCCGATTGATTCCGCTGGTGCCCACCATTCTGTGAGAGAAGACATTTCACTGTGACAAATGTTCAAATGGGTCAAATGGCTCTGAGCACTATGGGACTTAACTTCTGAGGTCATCAGTCCCCTAGAACTTAGAACTACTTAAACCTAACTAACCTACGGACATCACACACACCCATGGCCGAGGCAGGTTTCGAACCTGCGACCGTAGCGGCCGCGCGGTTCCAGACTGTAGCGCCTAGAACCGCTCGGCCACTCCGGCCGACAGTGACAAACGTATTTAATGTCTATGCACCTCTTATAAGCGAGCATCTATTAAAAGACACGGCCAGGACAACAGTAAAAAGCAGTCTTTTTTCCATGAAAGCAGGCACAGTCCATTTCCTTTTCGTTTCATGAGCAAAATCGGTATAGTTTGAGAGCATTCATCACATTAAAATTATAAATTGTCATGGACAAGAGCGTTGCATTCTTTTCAGATGACTGAATTATCGTTGTAAAATGGCAACTGTACAGTCATTCTTTTACGTTTGACTGCAGGATACAACTCAAGTGTCTCTCTCCCCCCCCCCCCTTCCCCCCTTCCGTGTCCTGTTTTTTTGTGACATCCAACGGAGTGAAAACAAAGACCGCAACACTGCCACTGATTGAAGATGACCAAACTGGAGAGGTTGGAGCTCTATACGGATGCATCTTCTATACATGTCGAGCCTGTGTAAAATAAAAAAAAACTTTCACTATTTTGCTGCAAAAACAACTAATCACTGGAGAATGTCCTCATTATTTCGAAACTTTCATCAGAATAAAGTAAAAATCAGAATTTAAACTATGAAGGAAAGAAACCTCAATGTTAAGCGATTTCTTTCAGTTTGATGGACAAAATGACATGGTTTGAGAGCGTCCTTGATGTTCAAATCAGTGTCTGTTAATAAATTGTCATGCATGTGTGTGTTACAAACATTTCTGACAGACGGACTAACATTGCAGAATACGCCATTTGTTCATATATTGGAAAAAACACAATCATTTTACGATTGGCAGCAAGAAGCTGTAATTGAAGAGGACATTGTTGTTTTGCATAACATGGCAGGTCATATTTTATCAGTGCAATGGTGTATCACGCTGGCGTTTTAGAAAAGTAAAAACGAATTCTGAGAGGATACCTTGTAACAGAACCTCCTAATGTCATCTAGCAGACAACCCTAAAAGACAGCTCCGATACATCGAAAACAAATACCGCCTGCGTGCAGATATCTGACATTTTTGCTGCATAATTCGCTTCTACCAACCTCTGTGTAAAGTTTCTGTCACTCACATACTAAGACGCAGTCCACATCCAGTAGAGTACCATTCACAGTAGCAGCAGATTCTTGTGTTATAATGTCATAAGCAATTCGGTCATCACAGAACAGCCTTTTTCATGCAATCTACTCACATGTCAGTAAAAACACAATCATTTCTAGGTTCCACAATGAGCTATGATTCAAGGGGTGCCTGCATTATAATTAAAGGTTATGAAGTATGAAATAACATAGGACTTGGCGATAATATATATTTTTAAACACACAACCTTGACAATAATAATGAGAACAGTTGTGAGTGCACGAGTATAAATAAAATCGATTTATATTAGTTTTATGAGCAAAACTGATGTAGTTAGAGAGCATTCCTTATGTTCAAATTACAAACTGTCATGCACGAGGGCATTACATTCATTTCAGATGTATGAAATACCAATATAGATCAGCATCTATACAGTCATTCACTAAATTTGAGAGCAGTCCCCCTATATGTATCCAAACTTTAACCAGTCATACCACTACTTACAATAGAACCTCCAAACATCCCCCCATAAGATTTTATCACATCTCTCTCTTCGAATATATGGAAAGACAAATACCATCTGTGTGTTAACATCGAGCAGGTTACATATACACATGCTGGTCCATTGGAGGAGGTGGCCAGTGATCCAAATCGCCTGCACAGACCTGTGTAAAGATTTGCCACCTGTACTGGAGGAACACCATATCCCATAGACTATTAACGACAAGACAGGGTTTGTAAGAGGTCCGAGCAGATGTAATTTCGATGTATTGCTCATGTGCTGCCTGCGATAGGCAAAGTCTCTGACCAGAGAGCAGTGTTGACTGCAGTAGGAACTGTGTAGCTGTAGCAGTAAGTTGTTGCTAGTCTGGAGTCTGCTCTGGTCTGGTATGGTGTATCGTGTTGGCTGGCCCGGTCGCGGTGCAGCGATGCCGGAGCCTGAGTATTTTTGTATAAGGTAAAAAGCAGCCTCGCGCATGTGTATTAATGTTATCTCAAGTCGCATTTAAATGTTTTAAAACTCTCGTAATAATAATCTTGCACATAAAAAGTAACTTTTAACAACCATTCATTTCAATTTAAAGAATTTACTAATTTCTCCCATCCATGATTATCCCGATTATTGCAATAGAAAAATCAGTTGCTTCCTTTCATAAATGACAGATAGGTCGGCCAGCATTGCTGTGCCGGAAGAATTTATTGTAAGAGCAGATATATCCGGCGACTTCATTGAGGTAAGAATTTTTCCCTTTTTTTATTCAGAATGATCTTTCAGGGCCATGACGCAGCACTGCTGTCGTCCAAATTTACCAGGTTAAATTCACAGTGAATTATTGAAAAGTCATAAGTGAGCGGCAATTTAATTGAGAGGTTAGTTACATTGTTTTATTACCAGGTTACTGAATTTATTTTTTTATTGGGACGTTACGCTAAATGTGAATGAATTTTGAGCTTAGATTAAATCAGAAAGAATTTTGTGTGGAGGTTAATGTGAAAAGAATTTTGGTTTGAGGTTACACTAAATTAGAATCATAATCATATTATTTATTATATATTGTGGGGAGGTTACACTTGGCGACAACCGGCCAGGATCGTATTTCTTTGTGAATCTCTGAGAAGTAGTCATATATCTGCTCTTATTTACTTAAATGTAGTTTGCATCTGGCGCAACGCATTTACTGATTTGTCACTCTTTCTTTCACAGATCATTGGCAATTTATTGCTCTTTGTTGTAATTGTGTTTGTTCCATTTTTGCTTCGTCTTTGTTTCATTTTGTGCTTAATTTTGATTTGTGAAGAATGCCGCGAAAAACTGTTAACAGTACATCGCGATGTGCAATGAGTGAAATAGCCGACTCGAATAATTTGACCGATAATACTAGCGACACTCAGTGTAATAGTGATAATCCTCTAATTACAGATAATCAGTGCGTGCCGATCACTAGTATTGATTTTAATGCTAATGATGAGCAAACAAATTCAATTGTGTCCTCTGTTAATTTAGCGACAATTGATGACGCGGCACATTCCGTTACAATGAACGCTGCCCAGTTTAACACACCTGATTTGCAAAATTTACACAGTGAACAGATAAATGATTCTAACGAAAATGAACAATGTAGTCAAAATATGTCAAATTTATTTGATTCTGATGTAGTGATCCTCAGTGCACATCCGATTGGCAAACCTTCACACAGTACAGAGAATACAGTAGGTAATATTGGCTGGGATCAAGTTATGGCATTATTGCTACAACTTCATGAATCAAACAAACAACTTAATGAAAATTTCAAACAACAAATTAATGAATCGAACAAACAACTAAATGAAAAACTAGACAGCAATTCCAAACAGTCGAATGATAAACAAGACAACAATTTCAAACAACTTAATGAACAGAACAAACAACTTAGTGAACAGATTACAGCCGTTGCCGCGCAATGTCATGATACTAAAGAACAATTACGTGAGGAACTTAAGGCTTGTGCTAGGAGCAGTAGTGAAGAAATTAGATCTGTGGCTCAAAAATTAAGCAATACACATGCAGCCACAGCTAAATTACTTAGAGATGAAATTAGTGCAGTCGCTAAACAATGCTCTGAAAACGCAACACAGTTACGCGACGAGTTTAAATTAATGTCAGCAGAACTTTCACGCACGCTGGATGCAAAAGTAGACGCGAAGTTTGACCAGCAGAACAGCCAAATTGACGAACGTTTTAATCACCACCTACAAAACAGTGAAACGCGTTACAGTAAATTTATACAGGAACAGAATAAAGTGAAGCAACAAGTCATGGAAACAATTAGTGCACAGAGACAGGAAGATAAGCGTAAATTGTTTACGAAAGCAAAAACATACGTAGACAACAATATTGCTACAGTATCGGACGAAATCAAACAGTTGAACACCGAATTGCACGATGAAATCTCCGATCTTAAAACAAAAACAGACACACACACATTAGACTTTCAGACAATGACCAACAGACTTGAAAAGTTGGAACTAATACAGGATCCTGATGCCATTAAAGCAGACGTTAAGAAATTGAACAAAACCACACGTAAAATACAAAAACAAATTAATGCTTGTGATACTAAAAACGATGATCAGGTAAAAGTTTTGACTGAAAAATATGATGAATTGGCCAGTCGTATTGATGTTATCAAAAATAATAATGACACCAAATCAGACGATACATCACCAATTTAGTTTAATCAAACACCCGAATTCAAAAATTTACAGCAGACGATCAGTGAGATAGGTTCGTCCAACAACACATTACGTAGAAAACTGTCAACTTTACAGCAAGAAGTGACAGAGATGAAAAATGTTTCAGCCACTAACACGTCACAGCATACGCCACGTTCCGAACATTTGTCACATGCACACAGCCAGTATAACTTAAGTAATTTACAGAGACCACGCGACTTAGAATCCGAAGAGACACAGACAAACAGATTCTCATGCAATCCTCAACCTGCTAAGACATACAGAGATGATAATTATTATTACAAACACTTTCTATCCGTGAGAAAATTTAAGGTATTTAAAAATGACAGAGCACAGGTACACGCTTTGGACTGGATACGACAATTTGCTTTCGTATTTTCACCAGCTTGGCCTGTAATGCAGAAACTAGAATTGGATTGTATACAACAACTTGCTTTTGAATTTTCACCGGCATTGCCTGTAACGCAGAAACTAAAATTTATTTGCAGCGCGTAATTGACCTCAGGGGATTCATTACGCTTCGATGAATATGTGCCGTAGCGTGCACAGGGTTCCGAGCCGTAGTAGTGCTATTTCATCTTTAGTTTTCTGCAATGCTGCCTTCTCGTCTACTATCCCTTATATCTATCAAAACAGCTCTACAGCTATCGATCTCTCTAGAATTAAGAATGAGTAAAGAAAACCTGATATGAGAAATTATACCGAAAGTGACAGTTTTCTTTAGACGCTCCCGAAATGACAACTACCACCGTAATTTTAATAACAGATAAAATTGTAATCATCAGTATGTACAACATTTTCAGTATCGTCAAAATTATCAGCAACAGGAACCACATTTTGGTAACAATGGTGGTTTTTCCGAACAACAGCAACAAAACCAACCGGTTAGAATACCTAACCAACAATGTAACGTACAAGGTCAGCCTAGCTTTAATGTTTCGCCGCCTGCACGTATAGCGTCGGCTCCGCCAAATAGTAACGCACAGCAGCAAGGAAATCACTACCTACAGAAAACACATCATTTCAATTCCTATCGCAACGCGCCGTATAGCAATGACTATCATGACAGACGTAAAAGTAATGAGCACAATTTTCAGCGTAACAGTCGATCTTACCAGCAACAGAATCATCCGCAACAACAGATTATCATGAATGAACCAGATAGTCGGTATCATCCCGAACCTAATGCGTCAGGACGAAATAACAGAACAGTACAAATAGTCGAAATGCCACAGCATCCTCCTGCAAATAATAGCACGTCAGATAGAATTTGACTAGATACAGTACAGGTTGCATCTTTCAGCAACGCAAGTAATACTTTTGACACACAGAATCTTGTTCACGAAAATGTTATGACTTTTGACGACATCCGAGACACTCTTTTGCAGGAAAAACCAGTTATTCAAAAAACCATTTCACACCCTTTCATTGAAGTAAAGATTGGATCATCCAAATTTTCAGCAGTAATCGATTCTGGATCACCTATGTCAGTTATAAATGAGGAAACTTTCAATGAATGTAACAAAAAGAATAGTTATCCTACGTTACCATTAGGCAAAACTAAAGTAAAAGGAGCAGTATCTGGTAAAGGAGTAGATGTAAAATTACAGACACACTTATCGTTTTGTATTGCAGGTCATACTTTTCACTCAATTTTTTGGATTGTTCCCTTATTGACAACAGACGTTATTTTAGGTACGAATTTTCTGGTACAACACGACGCAATTATTGACTTTCAAAATTCCTATTTAATGTTAAAGGACGAAAATGTACAACCGGCATTAGAATTTCAGCACTCTTTATCTGCAGAAGAACAAACAATTAATCGTACAGAGGTCATTTCTATATCGCGTTACATAGACTGTCATTTGACATTGTTCACAGATACGTACGTACACAACTATAATTCTCCAGACGAAGGCGACTATGACGTTATACAGATGATTTCTGATAAAATTAAACAGAGGAGTGCAAATACAGACGACGAACGTTCAGAGCTACGCAAAATTCTTTTACAGCAAGCTCCAGTTTTTGACAACGTCCCTGGTACTATGTCCGGTTTTATGTATGAATTTCAAGTTAAACAGCACGACACATTTAAAGCCAAACATTATCTCATTCCATATATTCACACAGAACAAGTTAAGAAAGAATTGCAAGCTATGCTTGACCAAGGAATTATTGAACCGGCAGTTAGTCCGTACATAAACCCGCTCCATATTGTTAAGAAAAAGGATGGTTCACTTCGCCTCGTACTTGATTCGCGTCACATCAATGACATTATTATTAATGAAACAGATCGCCCACAGACACTAGAAGAACTTCTACAGAAATTTCATGGTACTGCTATTTATTCCACATTAGATTTGAAATCGGGATTTTGGCAAATCCAGCTCCATCCGAAATGCAGAAAGTACACAGCTTTTCTCTGTTTTGGTGACTGTTATCAATTTTGTAAATTACCGTTCGGTTTAACTATTTCTTCAGCAGCATTTATTCGCGGTTTGAATACTATACTTCCGACAGAATTAAAAGACAGAATCACAACATATGTAGACGACATTCTTATTGCAGAAGCTAACTGGTCTGAACATAATTTGATTCTTGAACAACTGTTACGAACTTTTCGTGCGCAAGGACTCACAGTTAATCTCAGTAATTCGCACTTTGGCAAAACTTCCATAAAATTTCTTGGACATGTCATTTCAACATAAGGCATTGCGCCTGACACGGAAAAACTTCAAGCTTTACGTGACATTACTGTACCTACGACGAATAAACAACTACGCAGCTTTTTGGGTTTAATTAACTTTTTCGTAAATTTATTCATTACTCTGCTTTAGACACCCCTAGATTATGTCAACTGACGGGTAAAAACACTATTTGGTCCTAGGATAGCCAAGCACAATCTGAATTTGTCAATCTGAAACAAGCTTTGTTGAACGCACCACTTTTATCACATCCAGATCTTACTAGAAATTTTTCCATTGCCATCGACAGTTCTAACACCGCTTTAGGCGTACACGTTTTTCAGGAAATTGAAGAAGATGGTTCTACAGTAATTAAAAACATCGCCTTTGCGAATCGCATTCTGTCACCTGCTGAACGCAATTATTCTGTTACAAAACTTGAAACATTATGTGTTGTATGGGCATTTACGAGATTCAGGCATTTTCTTTATGGAAGACATACGACCGTTTACACAGATCATAGAACTATCCAGTTTTTACCTTTAGCAAAATTTACACATGACAGGTTAAGCAGATGGAAACTTTATTTACAGGAATTTAATTTTACAGTTCACATTCACCGTACACAAAATATTGTAGCAGACACACTATCCCGTTCTCTCAGCAACAATCAGCAAGACATCGCAACCAACTTCTGCCAAGCAAATTTTAGCGTCATGTATATTCAACAAGTTGCATTCGAAAATTTTATTTCGTCATCATTACGAGATATAGCACAGGAGCAGAGCAAAGACAACGTATGGAAAGAAATTAAACACCTTTGGCAAGATAGGAATAATGTTACCATTAGAAACCATTACACTGTACGCAATAACATTCTGTTTCGCCGCTCTCACCCTGACAGCAACAACTGGTTACTATGCATTCCTGACGAACTGGTTAACAAATTAATTTGGTATACCCATTTAAGTTACGCGCATTACGGAGCCAGAAAATGTTTTCTTATACTGAGACAGAACGGTTATTTTGCCAACATGGAGAAACGTATACTACGAGTTTTAGCGTCATGTAAAATCTGCCAGAAAGCTAAGTCAGACACGACCTCACATATTCCTCCGTTACATCCCACTGTACCTGTTAAATTGAGACACATGGCCACTATAGACATTTTTGGTCCGATTCCCAGATCTAATAGAGGTTTTTGCTACATCTTTGTCGCTGTTGAACTCACTTCAAAATTTGTTACCTTCACTCCGTTACGCAAAGCTACTGCTAAATTTGTTTCGAAAGCATTTGTAAAACATTTTCTATTTCATGTAGGGCATGTATTGAAAGTAATTTCCTACAATGGACCACAATTTCGATCTGCTATATGGACACGTATGTTACGAACAAGAAACATTTCTCCGATCTATATATCCAAGTATCACGCTTCTTCGAACCCTTGTGAACGACTAATGAAAGAAATTGGTAAACTATGTAGAATATACTGCTATAAAAAACATATTGATTGGGATACACACATACTGTCATTCCAGGATGTAATTAACTCCATACCAAATGAATCTACTACGTTATCTCCGACTGTTATACTGAAAAATGTTGAACCACCTAACAAAATTAAAGAATTAGTATCCTTTCCTACATCTCGTTGACTACGACACCATGAAATAATTGACACTGCGCTGAACAACATCAAACGTGCCGCAGAGCGCCGGAGAAGACAGCAAAAACTGGTTTGTACTCGCTGTGACTTTCACATTGGACAGAAGATATTAGTACGCACACATTATTTATCCAACAGAGGAAAGAGTAGATGCAGTAAATTTGAGCTTCTATACGCAGGTCCATACAGAATTCGCAGCATTCCTCACCCCAATGTAGTACACGTCGAAACTCTGAGAACCAGAAAAAGTAAAGGCAATCACCATGTCTCCAATATTAAACCCTTTATTGAATGAACATACTTTATGATTTATCACACTGTAATGCCATTTTCTGATTTTTATATGACCACTTATGCAATTATATTTATATGAACACTTACTGATGCTTATCATATTTTTTCTTGGCAATTGCCCGGCAAGGTAAGGTTAGCATGTCGCTTTTCTTGTCGTTACACATCAGACCGTGCACATTTTTCCAGATAAACTTACATATTTTATGACCACTTAAGCAATTATAGTTATGTGACTACTTACTGATAATGATCGTATTTTTTCTTGGCAAGTCCCCGGCAAGGTAAGGTTAGCAGGTCGCTTTTCTTGTCGTTATATATCAGACTGTGCACATTTTCCATTTTTCGTGTATGTATGACTGTTTTCCTGTTTTGTTTGTAGGCACTACGAAATCTTTAAGATATTACAAACACCAGCTGACTTTAACATTTTTCCTAATGATATCTCAATATCTTGACTATTCTACACTTTTGGCTACTGCATTATGGGACTGTGTGTACATTTTTGCACCTGAACGCTCTATGTTTTTGACATAAATACGTTTTCTGTCATGCTATGCTGTATGCTTAATTATATCACTAGAAACCAGTTTTTATTTAATGAGTATATGATTTAAATGCAAGATATTAATCCTTATTCATCATTTTCAGAAAGCAATAACGTGTAAAAGAAATAAATTAAACAAACCACAGTGGATTACTATGAAATGGGAATTTCACCTTCGGAATGAACGAAAGAAAATGGAATACCTTGTGATGAAGAGTAAATGGATCAGAATTAACAAGCATTAACAAGAATATACTACACACATCGTATGATAGCAGTCTTAACTAATTATTTTTCTTCCAGAATACGAGGCGATTGATGCAGGCTGTCAAACAGAACTACACATCTTAGTTTTAGTGATGAAATATGCTAGAAGTAAGAAACTCTATACTATGAATAGTTGTATGAAGTAAATGGTAATATGAATAATGAAGTGTCTTTTTTGCAGATGAAAATGAATGATGATGAATAGTTATATGAAGAATATGCTAATATGAATAACGAAGTTTTTCTTTGCAGGTGATGATAGTAATGAAGTTATGGTAATATGAATAAAGAAGTTTTTCTTTGCAGATGAGGAGAATGATGAAGTTTATATATTTACTGTTAGTTAAGAAATGCTATGTAGTTATTTAAGTATTTGTTGCAGTTCGTTTTGACAGTATGTCTTATATCGCATGGTATAATGACTGAATGTTTTGGAAAGGACAGCTAGAGTACATACAGAATGAGATTTTCACTCTGCAGCGGAGTGTGCACTGATATGAAACTTCCTGGCAGATTAAAACTGTGTGTCCAACCGAGATTCGAGCTCAGGACCTTTGCCTTTCGCGGGCAAGTGCTCTACCATCTGAGCTACCGAAGCACGACTCACACCCAGTACTCACAGCTTTACTTCTGCCAGTATCTCGCCTCCTACCTTTCAAACTTTACAGAAGTTCTCCTGCGAACCTTGCAGAACTGGCACTCCTGAAAGAAAGGATACTGTGGAGACATGGCTTAGCCACAGCCTGGGGGATGTTTCCAAAATGAGATTTTCACTCTGCAGCGGAGTGTGCGCTGATATGAAACTTCCTGGCAGATTAAAACTGTGCGCCCGACCGAGACTTACCCGCGAAAGGCAAATGTCCCGAGTTCGAGTCTCGGTCGGGCACACAGTTTAAATCTACCCGGAAGTTTCACATCAGCGCACACTCCGCTGCAGAGTGAAAATCTCATTCGGGAAACATCCCCCAGGCTGTGGCTAAGCCATGTCTCCGCAGTATCCTTTCTTTCAGGGGTGCTAGTTCTGCAAGGATCGCAGGAGAGCTTCTGTAAAGTTTGGAAGGTAGGAGGCGAGATACTGGCAGAAGTAGAGCTGTGAGTACCGGGCGTGAGTCGTGCTTCGGTAGCTCAGGTGGTAGAGCACTTGCCCACAAAAGGCAAAGGTCCCGAGTTCGAGTCTCGGTCGGGCACACAGTTTTAATCTGCCGGGAAGTTTCAGAGTACATACATATTGAGTGCACGTTTCATTACCTGTTAATTCGAAGTTCACTACTTTTCAGCATAATATGCGTTTCTTCTTTCGGCTGAATACTCCATTTTGTATTTTTTCCAGGAGGAGCTATTCATGAAATTAATGTGCTATAAGTAGTTAGTTATTAAACTGTTCTAGTACTTGCATTTTTTTTACCAATTTGTGTGTGTCATTCATGAATGTGATCACTTATACTCTACTTGTTTCATAACCTTGTTACAGCTGGCTCATGACGAATGACATTACTAATTCTTATTTGCAGCAATAAGTCAAAAGCAAATATTTTCATGCCCCAGCAATTAATTATCGATCCCAACACAATGCATTGCTAGCACACACAAAAAAATGTATTACCAGTCCCAAATAACGCTACTAGTTTAAGAGATATTTATAGTACTAAATATAATGCAGATTTGTCAGATGTATTGAATCCATTGTATCTATGTATATTGGAACACAGACCTTGAGTAATAGTTACAGAGTGTACATTTTAAATATGTCCTATGTCACTTGAATGATGAGTTCTGAGTAATACTGAATGATGTTTTGTAATAATGCATAAATGCTATGCCAATAATTTCTGTAAATAATATTTTTGTTATACTTTATAAATGCTATACCAATAATTAACTCTCATTTTGAATGATGACTTCTGAATAATACTGAATAATGCTTTATAAAAGTATATGAATACTTTGTAACTGGCAATGAATGCCACTTTTTTTATATTTTTAAATTTGTCTTATATCACTTACATGATATCATATATGAATACCAGTAGCTTAATGCTACACTCATTAACTCCTGTTTTGAATGATCACCTATGAATAATGCATAAAAATGGTTTGTAACTGTCCAATGAGTGCCAATGATTACTATAACTAGATGAATTATGTTAATGCTATGCTATTAATTAACTCTTGCTTTGAATGATGACTTCCGAACAATGCATAAATATGGCTTGTAACTGGCCATTGAGTGCCAATATTTAGTGTAATCAGATGACTTATGAATAATGTTCTGTAATACTCCATACATAGTACAGAAATGTTTAGTAACTAGGCAATGAGTGCCAACAATTACTCAAATCGGTTAATAGACTAGTGTAATTCTCTATGATGACTAGCATAAGACATAATGTCCTTCACCTTCTGACCTAATTACCAGAAATTACAGCAATATCCGTTTGTCCTGTCTATCCTCATGATCATGGAGCACTATATTTGATTTTTGCACTAATTCTACGTTGGTGTACCTTACAAGAGTGTGGTGTTGACACATCATGCTGTCCACCACCTTGAACGATGGAGATGTTATTATGGTCCCACTGTTTGGTGTACCTAATATACTACCAAAATGATAACTTTGAATATTAATACGACATTTCAGTGTCTTGGCTACACTGATCAATACTTCAGGGAAGAGAACTTCAGATTGTCTCACTTGGTGTTGTGCTTCTGTAGAAAGATATGGACTTTCAGGGCAGCTACGTGCAACCTACAGTGCTACAACCATGATGCAATCCTTCCCTTTCCTTTCCTAGTTCTTGTAAAATGGTAAAAAATATATATATACAGTGCGTGTGCACTTTACGTCATTTATTAATATGTTTTGTACTCGTTGCGTATCCTAGTTCTTGTAAAATGGTACAGATATGTACAGTGCGTGTGCACTTTATGTCGTTTATTAATATGTTTTGTACACATTGCGTATCCTAGTTCTTGTAAAATGGTAGAGATATATACAGTGCGTGTGCACTTTATGTCATTTGTTAACATGTTTTATACTCATTGTGTAGACATTTTGTCATTTCTTATATATACAGTGCGTGTGCACTTTATGTCATTTGTTAATAGGTTTTGTACTCCTTGCATATACATTTTGTCATTGCTTGATATGTTTTGTACTCAGTGTATGTGCACTCTATTTCATGTTCTGCACTTATATATATATATATATATATATATATATATATATATATATATATATATATATATACATACTCCATGACTGTAAACTTAATTAATTAAGTAGATTTTAGAAAAATTTGTTGCTCATTGCAAATCCAATTGACTCACCATCACTACCGAATTTTTGCCCTCCCAGTGGAGGGTTATGTAAGAGGTCCGAGCAGATGTAATTTCGATGTACTGCTCATGCACTGCCTGTGATATGCAAGGTCTCTGACCAGAGAGCAGTGTTGACTGCAGTAGGAACTGTGTAGCTGTAGCAGTAAGTTGTTGCTAGTCTGGAGTCTGCTCTGGTCTGGTATGGTGTATCGTGTTGGCTGGCCCGGTCGCGGTGCAGCGATGCCGGAGCCTGAGTATTATTGTTTAAGGTAAAAAGCAGCCTCGTGCATATGTATTAATGTTATCTCAAGTCGCATGTAAATGTTTTAAAAATCTCGTAATAATTATCTTGCTCATAAAAAGTAACTTTTAACAACCATTCATTTCAATTTAAAGAATTTACTAATTTCTCCCATCCATGATTATCCCAATTATTGCAATAGAAAAATCAGTTGCTTCCTTTCATAAATGACAGATAGGTCGGCCAGCATTGCACAGAGCTGTGCCGGAAGAATTTATTGTAAGAGCAGATATATCTGGCGACTTCATTGAGGTAAGAATTTTTCCCTTCTTTATTCAGAATGATCTTTCAGGGCCATGACGCAGCACTGCTGTCGTCCAAATTTACCAGGTTAAATTCACAGTGAATTATTGAAAAGTCATAAGTGAGTGGCAATTTAATTGAGAGGTTAGTTACATTGTTTTATTACCAGGTTACTGAATTTATTTTTTTTATTGGGACGTTACGCTAAATGTGAATGAATTTTGAGCTTAGATTAAATCAGAAAGAATTTTGTGTGGAGGTTAATGTGAAAAGAATTTTGGTTTGAGGTTACACTAAATTAGAATCATAATCATATTATTTATCATATATTGTGAGGAGGTTACTGGTTTCTTTGTTGTTCTCAAATATGCAGTTTGATACATTGCTTCTCAGCTGTAACATATCCAAGCAGTGTATGACTACAGCTTTGTTCACCACCATATATTTTGTTTTTCTACCATGACTTCAAGGTATGTGTCATGTGCTAAACCGACATAACATGTTTCGATCTATTGGACCTCACAGAAAGCTGGACATCACATGGAGTAAACCATGCTGCTCCCACAACACTCAGGATGGTAGAAATGAAACACAGAAGTAATGTTTCTCATCGATAAAAATGTGGAAGAAATCGCAACATATAGAAAATGGAAGAGTTTGCAGCATTGTATAGAGTTTCCAAACAGCTGTCGGAAGGTGATCACCTATACATCCAATCTCATCCTCCACAGTGATGGGGTAGCAGATATCTTGGTGTTCCATTTCAAAGAGACCAACAGCATTGGTTCCTCATTCTGCAGTCATGTACATGATCACTGTTCCAGTGTTGACTATAACTGGAAGTTTCTGTTCACAACACTCATGAGGTAGTAGAAATATAAAGAGGTGCTGTTATTTTATTGGCAAAATAATATGTGGAGGGCATTTCAGCATATGGAAATAGAAAGAGTCTGCAGCATTGAGGAATGCATCCAAATCACTGTCTGTATTGACAAGTAGCTGATGTCCAATGTTCCACCAAGGCTCTCTCCATCTCAAACAAGTGGTGTCAGTTAGTCTTTATGTGGTAATCAACAATGTACCAGTGGACAGCTCAGATGGGAAAGACACCGTCGATAGGGGATGATGTTCTGTAATAAGCATCACAGTTGATAATGTGATCAATTTTAGCAATTTTACCGGTTGTTCCATAATTTCAACACCAGCCAATGACACAACAGAATGCTTCCCAATTTATGCATCATCGATAAATGACCCCTCTACTACTTTGCAAGTACCAGTACTAGACCGTGAATACAGATAGATGACTGTGCAGTATCTCCATTCGGTCATGTACACCAAAGTATACCAGACAGCATCCTATACCGACGCAGTTAGGTTATCTACATATTTCCAGCACACTGATCACAGTGTGGAATTTATGGTTATGACTGGCCATGTTAGCCTATGTGGATAGGGGTCACAGAATATTCTCGAATTCATAGGATAAAGTCGCATACTGAAAGATCTCCCCACATTGTATTTGACCAACCCTCCCCACAAAACAGTCGCTGATTTAATCTGCAACTGACCGGAAGTAGGATGGTACTACACCCGCTACATTCTCAATCTGGTGAAGCAACAGAGTGAGCTGTGTCCATAACTGTTGTGCATTGAAGACTGTTCTGAACCATTCTTACTCACTGCACCGTTCCAAGTGCACAAGACCTTTCCATATGTGTGTATGTTGAGAAGGGTAGCACCTGTTATCAGTGTATATTAGACATGAGAATCTTGTGGTGATATAACAGATAATTAAGAAGAAAGATGTAGTTTATGCGTGATGGAGCTCCAGGTACATGGAGTTTGAAACATTTTACATTAATTAACTGTGATATCAAATCTGGAGTATATTCTAATGTCTGGATTCAGTACCAACAAGGTACCAGCAAGAGAGAAATGATCATAGAGCATAAACACACACTCCTAAGGCTACACGGTTCTGCACTAAAAGCGGTATGCTTTCTGAAGTACTAGTCATCCAGAATGCAACGCTTTTAATATTCTAATGTAAGAATATATGTCCAACATCTAATGTACAACTGTCCTGCAAGTTTGTTATCCCAATCCCTATGGCGACAAACTTGAAGATGATAAAACTATGTCCTTGTACAATATTCTGTTGTCCTAGGAGGTGACTGAGTTGTTCCCCACTATGAAGGTATTGTTGGTATATATCCACTGCTTGAACTGCTTGTAAACCAACTAGAAAGAAGTTGGGAGACTGCTGTTTTGTCTCTTAAGAAATTGATGGGTTTTATACTCCTTTTAAGTTGTATGCCCCGAGCCACATTTGCCACTTCAGTCGTGCTTATTAGTTACAGCAGCTGTTTTTATGAATGTGGCTTTGCCTCACTAGGAAATAGAGAAAGGAAAAACGACATGAATATATTCGATATTTGATACATCACCACCAACGCCCTGCTACATGAAGATACACACATAGACACAGTGATTTCCCACAAGGAAGTAAACACTGCAATCAGCTGCCAAAGGAGATGTAACAGTCTTACTGCTGTTTACAGTAGCGAAACCACGGTCCTGGTATCCTTCCTCATGCACACAGAAGCCATGGTCTGATGTTATGTAGTTTTGCCCATGTATAGGATAATATGGCAATTTCGTCCTAACACCATATCTCTCGATTACAGTCTCCTCACACCATTAAAGGTGATATATGTGGCATCAGTCTACTCTCTTACAGAACATGCTAGGGAATGGCTTAAGTCTGTTAAACACATTGATTCTTCTCCGTAATACTTATGAAATAACATTAAATGTGAGAACCAACTTTAATTCGGTAATATCTATATTCAACTTCACATGTGAGATTTCTGTCCTGGTCTGGGATACATATATTTCGCCTGCTATAATATAGCACTTCCCCATAATACATACGTCGCCTTTGTTAAAGTATGTGTTACGGAAACCCATGTAGTTTACAGGGGGAGGGGGCAAGGTTAAAACTGAATGCAGAGCTTTTCTCGGTCTTGAGTGTCCAGGTAACCTCAGTTCCCTGCGTTTCAAAGCATTTTTTCTCTAATTTTATGTATACTCTGTCAACTTATGTAACTATGCAAGGTTTTTGCTGTCTTATATATTTCGTTGTAGTTCCCTCAATTTTACGTATTTGCCATCAATTTATCATAATAATACCCAGTTTTTCTAGGTTTTTACCGATTTTATGTGATTCTTCATATTTTTTTCTGTAGCGGTCTGTGTGCATGTGATCTTATTGTTGACCCACCCCCATGTGTTGATTGATTTTATTCAAGAATATTTGCGTGTCTTAAACTAAAAAATCTAAAGTATTTTCCTCTTCCCGATGATCTACATGCATTCGTTTTGGATAGGAAGATCATAAAAAGTAAAGTAACACTCGTTTTGTACCCAGGTGAGGCTCAATGAGTGGTGCAGATTGGAAACTCAAAGTCTGGAAAGGATTCGGTGTACTGCTATGACACATCAGAGAGTTTGTCCACAGTCTCATATAGTGCTGTACATAATAGAAACTCAAACTACGCAAACAGTTCTTCATGTTCATTTGACTTCCACTGTATCATGATGGGATCTTCAACAGGGAGCTTACATATGTACATAGTCGATTTCTGTTTCTGCTCTGACATTTTTCCCATAGGTATAAGCTCTTAGGCTAGGCGCAAATTCAGACACATATAGCACGTGTGACGTGACACTAGACTACAGCGCGACACGCACGTGCCGCACGAGTCGCGCGGGTGCAGCGCATATTGCGACGCATACACCATACTTCGCACGCGCCGACTGGTGACGTTCTGCGCTGACAGAATCGAAGCGCGTGCAACCTCTTATCTTTCTCAAGCGATTTTACAGAAACTATTCACTGAAAATATTCGATTTTTGCCTTACTTGTAGCGTTATATGTCAGCTTCGTGGCGAATTGCCCATCATTTCGCTAATGGCCATTCTTATTGTGATGTACACATTTTAGTAAGACACTACGCAAAACTCAAAAAGTTTGCAATGAAAATTAGAGGTCGCTATGATTTTGCGTTTGGTGCGTATTACACCATATATTACTGTGTATGAAATTTAGCTAACATGTTGAATTTTTGTTTAGACTTGGGAGGAGGTCTCTATCTGCCTCCGATCTCGATAAAATGGATCCTATGTAGCGCGCTCACTTCCGATCTCACACCCGCGAGAATTAAATATACTCGCAACATCTCTCATATCTCCTAAACCGATCGAGACATCGAAACAAAAGTTTGGCGAATGATAGCACACAAGGAGGAGAGTGTTTTGTCAATTCTTAAACACATGGAGCTTTCTTATCTATGGCGATATATCGCTACTTATACTTCCCTTTTTATTTATTTCATTCCAGTGACTAATTTTTTAAGAGTTATCGACATCTAGCGAAACAAGAGCTTCCTAGTATGAAAATAAACATGAAATTTCTTTTTTTATGTTACTGCGAACCGACACTATGAGGTTTTTCCTAAGCTATTGAGATCTGTGATAGCCAATTATTTGTTTAATGAGGCACTCTGTTTCGGAATTCTGTCGCAATGGCTGTTGTGAGATGAGTTTGGCAAATTACACTGTGACAAAGGAATTACAATTAAACCAGTCACCAAGAGAAATGTGGCCGTTACTCACAAACGGTGATGCTTCTTGGAATGAGAAAACAACTCACACAAAAATAAGATTGCCAATTCTGTTGGAATTTTGGTGGAATCCCCATAACCTATCGTATTGTTAACACTGAGCGACTGGAATGGAAACTTACTGTTGTGTGCATAGTTCTGCGTAGTCAGCGCGTACACAACTTTCCCACTAGAGCGCGTCCCGCTAAGCACAACAGCGCAGGCGCAACGCTCGTCCGTCTCCGCACTACGAGATGGCGCTGCCATAGAGACAGACCAAATTCTGCTTCTGCCGATCTGCGTATTAATATGTAACGCAGCCAATGAGATTGCTGCTAACATAGAACCTTTTCTCCTCGTGGATCACACTTGCGCAGTGATACATGAACGCTCGAGGTATTACGACGAGTGTACAGACCTCCGATTAGTCAGTCTGCATTTGTCTGCACCAGTCTGTACCAGTCTGCATTAGTCTGTACCAGTCTGTATGAGTTCTACATTTGTCTGTACCAGTCTATAGTCAAGTTTCAGTCTGCGCCTAATAAGATTACAGTACTCCTGTACACAGCCATGAAGATAAATGTATAGACCCTTTTGTCAAGTATCAGAGATATATGTGAGAATAAGATTAACGTACCAATACCAAAAGAACTTCAGATCGTCAATTGTAAATAGCATCCAGAACCAAGCTAAGTAATTTTTATGCTTGTTATTTTTTTAATAAATGTGTGTGAAAATTAATCAAGTTCTGTTTAAAGTTGGTCACCGTCAATCTGCTACTCTAAGTGTGCCAGTGGCATTTCTATCGTCTGACCTAACGGCAGAAGATAATCACGCCACGATAAGACCACGAGACATATTGCTGACACTCGTCTACTTCGTTAGAGCAACAAGTCACACCACACTTACCAAAGGATTTTATTCCTTCTCTTGATCTGAGCAGTATTAAAATAATGACGAGCGTTCCTTCAGGCGCAATGATAGGCACATGCCAGATACTGGTTACTCACCTACAGCTTGCCAAACTGACAATGTGTGATCGTGAATAAAATAGTTGTCATTGAGAAAAATAAACAATTGATCTGTTGCACAACATAATGGTCAGTGTATTGTCAGTAGTGGAGGATAATGTGTGTGAGAGGAATGTACAAGCTAGCCATGTGTGCCTTGTGAATTGGAGTTCGAAAAACATTGTCATGAAAGTAGATCTGCCTTTTTCAGCAGTACATTTCAACAAATTAAATAGATCTAATCAAAACACAATTTTAGGATATTCCTACTTTCGTAATAATACCGACCATATTCTTCATTTGTGTAGCCTGTAGTATAATTAGTTTATTAATGGTGATAATGTGCATGCAACAATTGAAATGCTTTTTCTCATCACGGCGAACCAATTAAAACATTGTTATTTGTGACTGCTTTTCGACTGTTTCTAGCTTGCAGTGGGAATGTAATGTTTACATGCATGTAGTACAGTGTGTCGTATTGCATTATTACATCCATATCCAAGTAATCACAGTGCGACTTATATACTTCAGATCTTGGACGCTTTTTACCAGGAGCACAAAGGGATCACACCTGTGGAGATTATCCCTTTCTAAATTTTTATAACAGATCGTACAGATACGCCAGCATACTAGGCAGCGAGAAGATAACCTTGTTTTACTTTCCTGCCTTTCTTCTTAATCACATGATTTTATAATATTCCTTGCTTCCTTATTCACTACCCTCTGCCCCTTCTTGCGATCTGAAAACATTGCGGAGGCATACGATACAATTCAATGGCTCATCAGTTACGAAAGTATGCATTTTTCTTGACAGAAGAAAAACAAAACAAAACAATACAGATATAAATAACAGAAAAGTATAATGTACTAACGAAGTAAGCTCGAGCGTTTAAATGGCGAAAAACGAAACACTACCCGAAGCCAATAAAATTTAGTATACAGTACGGCAATATTTATCGTATGGGCAATACTACCACTGCTCATATGCGCCGTGCCGATGTGAGCATATGGCCGTGCTACTTTTCCGCTCCCCGCCTCAAATTTCCCACGGTGCTAACGAGGCACGCGCGACGCGCGGCGCGAGAAACTCTGCCTCAACCACAACGCCGCGCGACCTGGCGCAGGCGCGTGTCGCGTCCCAGTCGCGTAGCGTCGCAATTTGCGCGGTCCCATTTGCCACACGCGTCTCAATTTGCGCCTATCCTTATGGCTTACTAGATGAGCTTCACTACTTTTGTTTATACCTTCCAACTCTGATACATTCCCAAACCCCTGTCAGGACATATAAAAACTGTAGATTTTGGATATTTTTCTTTTATCCTAGTAATAAGTGTGTCGACTGGACTTAGCATCCTGGACTGTAAGAGGTTCCC